>NW_028159344.1:0-10614 GCF_964263955.1 Coregonus lavaretus | reverse complement strand
CTACAGATCACACAGCATCGCCCGGGAGAGACCTGTCTACCTGACCGACCCTCCACACACACCTTCACACACCCCTCTGCACACACACACACCTGCACACCCCTCCACACACACTGCCATGCATCTACCAGACCCTAACCCAAACCCCTACACACCTCTACGAACACACACACACACCCCGAACCCGTATCTAGCCGAGCACCACACCCCTAACCCTAACCCTAACCCTAACCCACACCACCCAGCTCCAGCCTGCTACTCTAAAAGAGGAGAACCAAGCAGGGACCTGCACTGGGGCTTTGCTACCCCTACATAACCACACACACATCTACATAACCACACACACATCTACATAACCACACACACATCTACATAACCACACACACACACACACACACACACACACACACACACACACACACAACACACACACAATGACACACACACACACACTGACACACACACACACTGACACACACACATCTCCATATCTCTGGAGCAGCTATGATACACTATATATACAAAACTATGTGGACACCCCTTCAAATTAGTAGATTTGGCTATTTAAAAAACAGAAATATATATATATATTCCATTTAGCAGACCCTGCTATTTCAGCCACACCCGCTGCTGACAGGTGTATAAAATCGAGGACACAGCCATGCAATCTCCACAGACAAACATTGGCAGTAGAACGGCCTGTACTGAAGAGCTCAGTGACTTTCAACGTGGCGCCGTCATAGGATGCCACCTTTCCAACAAGTCAGTTCGTCAAATCTCTGAGATGTTCGACGAGCAGGTGTCCACATACTTTTGGTCATGTAGTGTGTCTATTCAGTCTCCAGTAACCTTTCTTACAGCAATAAGTCATTATTGTGAGTTATTGTAGTATTGATGCAACATGCTATGGGTCTGGTTGAGGTACATATCTGTATGTGATATATGCCGTGTATTTCCAGTATGAGGTGAGGGTGAGGGTGAGGTGAGGGTGAGGGTGGGGGTGAGGGTGAGGGTGAGGGTGAGGGTGGGGGTGGGGTGTATTTCATGTAGCTACACTACTGTGTGTGTAGTGAACCGTACATCCCCTAACCCCTGACCCTTAACCCCTGACCTCTGACCTCTAACCCTGACCCCTAACAACTGACCTCTAAACCCCTGACCTCTAAACCCCTGACCTCTAAACCCCTGACCTCTAAACACCTGACCCCTAACCCTGACCCTTAACCCTGACCCCTGACCCCTGATCTCTAACCCCTGACCTCTAAACCCCTGACCTCTAAACACCTGACCCCTAACCCTGACCCCTGACCCTTAACCCTGACCCCTGATCTCTAACCCCTGACCTCTAAACCCTAACACTAACCTTGATGACAATAAAGTTTCTCCTCTGTGATTACAAGATGTGGCCTCATGTTTATTCATGATTCTCATTTACACAAGGACACAATATTGACCAATCACACGTCCGTACAATAGACTAAATATGACATAATACACAATGTGACAATCCACAGGTCTATAATATTCTAGAACGATATATCATGTAGAACATTAACAACATTGATATAAGTAGAGCCAGAAAAAAACCCCAGGAAGTAGCCGACTGGGACAGAGGTCAGGGGTCAGGGATCAGGCAAAGTAAGCGTAGAGGAATATATTAACACAGATCAGCAGAATGGCGTTGACGCAGCAGAAGCGTGACCAGAACACACTCTCTCTAACACTGGGAATTCTGGGTAATGGTACTTCCTCCGCTGAGCTGCAGAGCCCCGTCCCCCGGCCGCAGACTGTCCTCCGCACCGGAGCAGAACCTTCACACACACACACACACACACACACACACACACACACACACACACACACACACACACACACACACACACACACACACACACCACAGAATGTAAAATCAACATGAGCATGCGTCAGTCTATCTGTAGCAGAGAGCTTGATCTGTCTGTCTCACCCTGGACCTGGTGTTTCTGTCTGTCTGTCTCACCCTGGACCTGGTGTGTCTGTCTGTCTGTCTGTCTGTCTGTCTGTCTGTCTGTCTGTCTCACCCTGGACGTGGTGTGTCTGTCTGTCTGTCCGTCTCACCCTGGACCTGGTGTTTCTGTCTGTCTGTCTGTCTCACCCTGGACCTGGTGTTTCTGTCTGTCTGTCTGTCTCACCCTGGACCTGGTGTTTCTGTCTGTCTGTCTGTCTGTCTCACCCTGGACCTGGAGTTTCTGTCTCTGTCTCAACCTGGACCTGGTGTTTCTGTCTGTCTGTCTGTCTGTCTCAACCTGGACCTGGAGTTTCTGTCTCTGTCTCACCCTGGACCTGGTGTTTCTGTCTGTCTGTCTCACCCTGGACCTGGTGTTTCTGTCTGTCTGTCTGTCTCACCCTGGACCTGGTGTGTCTGTCTGTCTGTCTGTCTCACCCTGGACATGGTGTTTCTGTCTGTCTGTCTGTCTCACCCTGGACATGGTGTTTCTGTCTGTCTGTCTGTCTGTCTGTCTCACCCTGGACATGATGTGTCTGTCTGTCTGTCTGTCTGTCTGTCTGTCTGTCTGTCTGTCTCACCCTGGACATGGTGTGTCTGTCTGTCTGTCTGTCTGTCTGTCTGTCTGTCTGTCTCACCCTGGACATGGTGTGTCTGTCTGTCTGTCTGTCTGTCTGTCTGTCTGTCTGTCTGTCTCACCCTGGACCTGGACCTGGTCTGTCTGTCTGTCTGTCTGTCTGTCTGTCTGTCTGTCTGTCTGTCTGTCTGTCTGTCTGTCTGTCTGTCTGTCTGTCTGTCTGTCTGTCTGTCTCACCCTGGACATGGTGTGTCTGTCTGTCTGTCTGTCTGTCTGTCTGTCTGTCTGTCTCACCCTGGACCTGGACCTGGTCTGTCTGTCTGTCTGTCTGTCTGTCTGTCTGTCTGTCTGTCTGTCTGTCTGTCTGTCTGTCTGTCTGTCTGTCTGTCTCACCCTGGACATGGTGTGTCTGTCTGTCTGTCTGTCTGTCTGTCTCACCCTGGACCTGGACCTGGTCTGTCTGTCTGTCTGTCTGTCTGTCTGTCTCACCCTGGACATGGTGTGTCTGTCTGTCTGTCTGTCTGTCTGTCTGTCTCACCCTGGACCTGGACCTGGACCTGGTCTGTCTGTCTGTCTGTCTGTCTGTCTGTCTGTCTGTCTGTCTGTCTGTCTGTCTCACCCTGGACATGGTGTGTCTGTCTGTCTGTCTGTCTGTCTGTCTGTCTGTCTGTCTGTCTGTCTGTCTGTCTGTCTGTCTCACCCTGGACCTGGACCTGGTCTGTCTGTCTGTCTGTCTGTCTGTCTGTCTGTCTGTCTGTCTCACCCTGGACATGGTGTGTCTGTCTGTCTGTCTGTCTGTCTGTCTGTCTGTCTGTCTGTCTGTCTGTCTGTCTGTCTGTCTGTCTGTCTGTCTCACCCTGGACCTGGTCTGTCTGTCTGTCTGTCTGTCTGTCTGTCTGTCTCACCCTGGACCTGGACCTGGTGTGTCTGTCTGTCTGTCTGTCTGTCTGTCTCACCCTGGACATGGTGTGTCTGTCTGTCTGTCTGTCTGTCTGTCTGTCTCACCCTGGACATGGTGTGTCTGTCTGTCTGTCTGTCTGTCTGTCTGTCTGTCTGTCTGTCTGTCTGTCTGTCTGTCTGTCTGTCTGTCTGTCTCACCCTGGACCTGGTCTGTCTGTCTGTCTGTCTGTCTGTCTGTCTGTCTGTCTGTCTGTCTGTCTGTCTGTCTGTCTGTCTGTCTGTCTGTCTGTCTGTCTGTCTGTCTGTCTGTCTGTCTCACCCTGGACCTGGACCTGGTCTGTCTGTCTGTCTGTCTGTCTGTCTGTCTGTCTGTCTCACCCTGGACATGGTGTGTCTGTCTGTCTGTCTGTCTGTCTGTCTCACCCTGGACCTGGACCTGGACCTGGTCTGTCTGTCTGTCTGTCTGTCTGTCTGTCTCACCCTGGACATGGTGTGTCTGTCTGTCTGTCTGTCTGTCTGTCTGTCTGTCTCACCCTGGACCTGGACCTGGTCTGTGTGTCTGTCTGTCTGTCTGTCTGTCTCCCCCTGGACATGGTCTGTCTGTCTGTCTGTCTGTCTGTCTGTCTCACCCTGGACCTGGTGTGTGTTCTCTCGGCGGCTGATAGAGGAGACTTTCTGTAGAGGTATTTCTCCGTCTTCCTCCTCAGTCAGAGTCCACCACGTCAGGTTACGTACCTAAACCACAACAACAACAACAACAACAACAACCACAACAAGTTAACACACTCTCATAGCTTATATTATTATTAACATCAACAACAACACAATTCAGTTATATTTAGATGTTTTGAAATGATATGAAGACATGAGTTGATATGAAGACATGAGTTGATATGAAGACATGAGTTGATATGAAGACATGAGTTGATATGAAGACATGAGTTGATATGTATTTTATTTATTTATTTTATTTAACCTTTAGGCAAGTCAGTTAAGAACAAATTCTTATTTACAATGACGGCCTACAAAAAGGCAAAAGGCCTCCTCCTGCGGGGACGGGGGCTGGGATTAAAAATAAAAATATAGGACAAAACACACATCACAACAAGAGAGACACCACAACACTACATAAAGAGAGACACCACAACACTACATAAAGAGAGACACCACAACACTACATAAAGAGAGACACCACAACACTACATAAAGAGAGACACCACAACACTACATAAAGAGAGACGCCACAACACTACATAAAGAGAGACACCACAACACTACATAAAGAGAGACGCCACAACACTACATAAAGAGAGACACCACAACACTACATAAAGAGAGACGCCACAACACTACATAAAGAGAGACACCACAACACTACATAAAGAGAGACACCACAACACTACATAAAGAGAGACACCACAACACTACATAAAGAGAGACACCACAACACTACATCAAGAGAGACCACAACACTACATAAAGAGAGACACCACAACACTACATAAAGAGAGACCACAACACTACATAAAGAGAGACACCACAACACTACATAAAGAGAGACACCACAACACTACATAAAGAGAGACACCAGAACACTACATAAAGAGAGACACCACAACACTACATAAAGAGAGACACCACAACACTACATAAAGAGAGACACCACAACACTACATAAAGAGAGACACCACAACACTACATAAAGAGAGACACCACAACACTACATAAAGAGAGACACCACAACACTACATAAAGAGAGACGCCACAACACTACATAAAGAGAGAGACCCCAACACTACATAAAGAGAGACGCCACAACACTACATAAAGAGAGACACCACAACACTACATAAAGAGAGACGCCACAACACTACATAAAGAGAGACACCACAACACTACATAAAGAGAGACACCACAACACTACATAAAGAGAGACACCACAACACTACATAAAGAGAGACGCCACAACACTACATAAAGAGAGACGCCACAACACTACATAAAGAGAGACACCACAACACTACATAAAGAGAGACCACAACACTACATAAAGAGAGACACCACAACACTACATAAAGAGAGACACCACAACACTACATAAAGAGAGACGCCACAACACTACATAAAGAGAGACCTAAGACAACAACACAGCATGATAGCAACACCACATGACAACACAGCATGATAGCAACACAACATGACAACAACAAGGCAGCAGAACAACATGGCAGCAGCACAACATGGTAGCAGCAGAAAACATGGTACAAACATTATTGGGCACAGACAACAGCACAAAGGGCAAGAAGGTAGAGACAACAATACATCACGCCAAGCAGCCACAACTGTCCAGTTTGAGTGTTTTTTGCAGCTCGTTCCAGTCGCTAGCTGCAGCGAACTGAAAAGAGGAGCGACCCAGGGATGTGTGGCAGAACGGGTGTTGTATGTGGAGGATGAGGGCTGCAGTAGGTATCTCAGATAGGGGGGAGTGAGGCCTAAGAGGGTTTTTGTAAATAAGCATCAACCAGTGGGTCTTGCGTCGGGTATACAGAGATGACCCGTTTACAGAGGAGTATAGAGTGCAGTGATGTGGCCTATATTAGGAGCATTGGTGGCAAATCTGATGGCCGAAATGGTAAAGAACATCTAGCCGCTCGAGAGCACCCTTACCTGCCAATCTATAAACTACGTCTCCGTAATCTAGCATGGGTAACGAGAGCACCCTTACCTGCCAATCTATAAATTACGTCTCCGTAATCTAGCATGGGTAACGAGAGCACCCTTACCTGCCAATCTATAAATTACGTCTCCGTAATCTAGCATGGGTAACGAGAGCACCCTTACCTGCCAATCTATAAATTACGTCTCCGTAATCTAGCATGGGTAACGAGAGCACCCTTACCTGCCAATCTATAAATTACGTCTCCGTAATCTAGCATGGGTAACGAGAGCACCCTTACCTGCCAATCTATAAATTACGTCTCCGTAATCTAGCATGGGTAACGAGAGCACCCTTACCTGCCAATCTATAAATTACGTCTCCGTAATCTAGCATGGGTAACGAGAGCACCCTTACCTGCCAATCTATAAATTACGTCTCCGTAATCTAGCATGGATAACAGGGTTTTATTGGTGATCCCCCTTGCCACTTTATTGTTCAGCAAATGGGTTTTTGGTTTTGGTTTTAGTCTTGTCTTGCCTTCAGCTACTCAACATGGCATCTTATTGGCTGGCTTGCGTGGCTTGCTTATGAGGGAGGATGTTTATTGGCTGGTTTGCTTAAATTAGAATAATCTCAGTGAACAAGCACCAAACCCGTGGTAGGTTCTTGGTTGCAAAGCACTGTAAGTCAAAAGTGATTTTTACACTTCCAAGTGATGATTTGAATGTACAATTTATATCAATTTGTTTGTAAATATTATTAAAACATCACAAATAAGATGCCGCGTTTTTTTGTGCATATTAGTTGTGCATTTTGTTGTAGAGAATTCCAGCTAATGCTCGCTAGCAACTTACTGTGTCTGGTAGGGCGGTTTCGTATATTTTGTACAGTGCATGAGTGCCGAGTTGGATGGTGAGCCGTGCTTTGCATGACGTGCAATTCTGTGCTGTTTCTATCTGGTACATTGTTAAAAAATATTATATTGTGTATTGTAGTCGTTGTATTATTCTGGTAACTACGTTGCCCCAGTCACACCCGTCGCTATGGGCGGGCCATAGGGGGCCGGGCCCGCCCCCCAAAATGCTTGTCCCCCCCCCCCCCCCCGGCGACGGGTCTGGCCCCAGTGAACAAGCACCAAACCAGCGTGCTTGAGTGCAAAGTTGGATGGTGAGCCATGCATTGCATGATGTGCAATTTTGTGCTGTTTCTATCAGAATAAATCTCCATGACTGGTGCTACAAGTTGGAGTCCGTGTCGATGATTGTACATGATCCAATCCAACGTCTTCTGGATTGGATCATCCTTCGCTGGATTTCCATCTCATCGATTCGCCGTTGGAGAATCAGATAAAACGTTGCATAGTGCAGTTTATGGCGATATTGTATTTTGCCACAAGAGGGCGCTAGTGCGTCGTTTTTTGATCACTTAAATTGATGATTTCTCTTATTGAGACTTTCTATATTGACTGGGACTTTCTTTTCACGGATAAACTATATAACTTTTGTGTTATAATGTGTTGTAATGTACATCTGATATAACTGGGTTTTACCAGTGTAATAGATTTAGGTTACATTTTGACATGAGTTTATTTTTTTAATATTATTTTTTTTCATTTGCATTTTTGTTTTAGTGTGTTGATTTCTCATTATTAAGATGGAAGGTGTTGGGAGAGGGAGGGGTTTCCTGACATTTCATCCGTCCCCATCTGTTGGTCGGGGGCTCAGACAGAATTCCAGTTGCTTCTACACCCATGTCTAAACTGGAGGGTTTTGGGGGGGGGTTTTGATGATAGTTTCCACAGGGAAACGCCCAAGGATGTGAACGAAAGAGGTTTGCCCAAATACACGGAGTGGGGAGGTCTCCATGGAGACATTGGTACAGCGGATTGGTCATTCCATCGGGGAGAACATTGCCTCCTGTTTGGAGTCATAGCAGACATTGGTACAGCAGATTGGTCATTCCATTGGGGAGAACATTGCCTCCTGTTTGGAGTCATAGCAGACATTGGTACAGCGGATTGGTCATTCCATTGGGGAGAACATTGCCTCCTGTTTGGAGTCATAGCAGACATTGGTACAGCAGATTGGTCATTCCATTGGGGAGAACATTGCCTCCTGTTTGGAGTCATAGCAGACATTGGTACAGCGGATTGGTCATTCCATCGGGGAGAACATTGCCTCCTGTTTGGAGTCATAGCAGACATTGGTACAGCGGATTGGTCATTCCATTGGGGAGAACATTGCCTCCTGTTTGGAGTCATAGCAGACATTGGTACAGCAGATTGGTCATTCCATTGGGGAGAACATTGCCTCCTGTTTGGAGTCATAGCAGACATTGGTACAGCGGATTGGTCATTCCATTGGGGAGAACATTGCCTCCTGTTTGGAGTCATAGCAGACATTGGTACAGCAGATTGGTCATTCCATTGGGGAGAACATTGCCTCCTGTTTGGAGTCATAGCAGACATTGGTACAGCGGATTGGTCATTCCATTGGGGAGAACATTGCCTCCTGTTTGGAGTCATAGCAGACATTGGTACAGCGGATTGGTCATTCCATTGGGGAGAACATTGCCTCCTGTTTGGAGTCAAAGGCAACTGTTGGACACGTTGGGGACGATGTTATGGGGAATGCATGCAGCTGTAGGGGTACAGGATGTGTCGGGGCCTGAACCTGGTGTTGACGTCTACTTTAGAGGCTGTGAAAAGTGCATGAGTGGGAGGATATGGTCATGGTTTACATGCGTGAGAGGGAAGTATCTGTGATGGACCAAGCAGATGAAGTTATGGGTGGGGGCTTAGGGCCCGTTGATGTTGTTAAAGTGGGCACACGCCGCAATCCCTCTGTTGATTTATCTAAAAGGCCCAAGTCCCATCTTTGACATTACTGAAACGACATTTTAGTGACACTGCTTTTTCAAGGAAGCCCCTCGCTGACCTTTATGCCACATTACCTCTGACTGATGAACAACCATTGGACTATTGGCTCAGACTAAACAGGGCTGTGGAGGTTGCTGAAGACTGCCTAAAGAGACATCAGGAAAGTACTGAAGACCTCATGAACTCACAGTCATGTTCATCATTATGCAGACTGGAAACCACATATCCTGAGGCTGCATTTATTGTAGCCGGGTGATTTCAACAAAGCTAATTTGAGGACTAGGCTGCCGAAGTCCTATCAACATATAGACTGTAGTCCTCGCGCTGCTAAAACTCTGGACCACTGCTATTCAAACTACTGCGATGCTTACAAGGCCCTCCCCCGCCCTCCTTTCGGCAAATCTGAACAAGACTCCATTTAGCTTCTCCCTTCCTATAGGCAGAAACTCAAACAGGAAGTATCTTAATGGGAGCTGACCTCACCTTACCTACACAGGGGAACAGATAATAATAAATAATGTAATACCTAAGGACAGGAGAGTGAGGGGGGGGTCACGGCCGCTCTGCAGTGGAGAGTGAGGGGGGGGTCACGGCCGCTCTGCAGTGGAGAGTGAGGGGGGGGGGGGGATCATGGCCGCTCTGCGGTGGAGAGTGAGGGGGGGGATCATGGCCGCTCTGCGGTGGAGAGTGAGGGGGGGGTCATGGCCTCTCTGCGGTGGAGAGTGAGGGGGGGGTCATGGCCGCTCTGCGGTGGAGAGTGAGGGGGGTGTCACGGCCTCTCTGCGGTGGAGAGTGAGGGGGGGGGTCATGGCCTCTCTGCGGTGGAGAGTGAGGGGGGGGGTCATGGCCGCTCTGCAGTGGAGAGTGTGGTATCTTAATGGGAGATGAGACGAGGGAACAGAGAATACAACCATTCAACCTCGATATTAGACATATTAGTGGTAAGGATAATATCATTGCTGATGCTCTGTCCCGTGCTCCTTTAGCCTAGTTTGGATTTTCTCTCTGCGCCTCTTTTCTCTTAAATTGCTCCCCAGGTACCAGGGCAGCTGAGTTTGAGGACGGAGAGTCAGCTAGGGGACACGGGGGCTACTGTTAGAAGCCCGGACTCGTATCCGTTATTTTTTTGTTTTTTTGGAGGAATTTTGGATTGTTTTTAAATATGTTGGGTGGTAATTTGGGTTGAGGGTGGGACCCTCATTTTAAGGAGGGGGGTGTCACGGTCCCTCCTCTGCAGTGCAGGGGCGGTTCCTCAGTGATTGAGCTACCTGGGCTCAGGGTATTTAAAACTGCTTCGCCCGCCTGCCTGCCTGCCTGCCTGCCTCTCTCTCTCTCTCTCTCTCTCCCTCTCTCTCTCTCTCTCTCTCTCTCCCTCTACCTCTCTCTCTCTCTGTCTCTCTCTCTCTCTCTCTCTCTCTCTCTCTCTCTCTCTCTCTCTCTCTCTCCATCTACCTCTCTCTCTCTCTCTCTCTCTCTACCTCTCTCTCTCTCTCTCCCTCTACCTCTCTCTCTCTCTCTCTCTCTCTCTCTCTCTCTCTCTCTCTCTCTCTCTACCTCTCTCTACCTCTCTCTACCTCTCTCTACCTCTCTCTCTTTCTCTCTCTCTCTCTCTCTCT
>NW_028159345.1:0-5000 GCF_964263955.1 Coregonus lavaretus | reverse complement strand
GATCATCATTATTTGGTCTGTAAAGGTTAATGAGACATATTTGTTTATGGTCCAATAACATATTTAAAATAATCCATCTACCTTGCGTATCTGTTTGGACAATTAGCACATTCGGATCGAAATTACTGTTAATTAATATCATCACCCCTTTTGAGTTTCTTAGCCCATGGGAGAAGTATATTTCACCCCCCAATTCCTTTTTCCACGCAACTTCATCTAGAATTGTTGAATGGGTTTCCTGTAAACAATAGATATTATATTCCTTCTCTTTGAGCCATGTAAATATTGTTCTTCTTTTGTTATTATCTGCTAAGCCATTACAATTATAACTGGCTATAGTTATTTCACCACATACCATAATGAGATACAAGTTTCAAATATATTTGTCATTATATATGTTTGTAAATTTACCAATAGAAAATACCATAGTGATTGAGTGTCCATATAGTGTAGCTATACCGTGATATTTGCAATGTTACTAAATAACCCTCCAATTGTTCTCCACTAATTCAACTAATTCAATATATTTATATAGCTATTTAAAAAATATCTATTCAAATATCTTGCATATCTTATTTTCCATCATTATCAATTAATGTGCGTAATAATGTCGGCATTCATGCGTAGGATTTTAACCTATAACCCGAATTGCCATTGTATTACATTACATTTTTAACAAGCAACTACCACTTCAGCAAACAACCACTGCGATCCAACCTACATCCCACAAGAAGGAAGTCCTTCACAATATTCTCAGTTACTTCTCCCTCTTTTTCCTGAATACCTGTAAGTACTAGATTTTCTCTCATTGATCTAGTTTGGATGTCTAGTAAGGCTTCTCTCAGAAGGTTGTTCTCCTTTTTAAGTTCCCTAACGTCCGTTTCCATCTTAGTGACTGTCACTTTACATTTTTTGGTTTCTTTCTCCATTATCGCAGCTTTTTCGTCACTCATTTCAAGACTCGCTTTCAACTCCTTTACCTCCTTACTGACCAGCACTAGTATGCCCAGTTTGTTATTTATCGACTTCAACAGGTCGCTTTCCACACTTACCAGACCCAGTGGTGAAAAGCATAAATCATCTGTATCAGTCGACGAGTCGCGTTTTCTCTTGGGGATTGGTTCTCCTCGTTTATCTTTTTCGACATGTTTGGGTGTTGCGTGTTGTTGTAATATTTGTCGATATATTTCCCTAGCCTTATGATTTGTTTTGTGTTATTATCCAGATTGAATTATATTAACTGTGAATATATGAAATGCTAATATTTAGTCTAACTTACTGATTTTGAATATTATGTTTTTATGTTGAGGTGATTTGTACCGCTGTCTATTCAATACGCCATCTTGTCTACGCGCGCGCGCCTATCTTTGTTTTCGAATTCTTTGTGGATCGCTGTAATCTGAGGGAAATATGTGTCTCTAATATGGTCAGATATTTGGCAGGAGGTTAGGAAGTGCAGCTCAGTTTCCACCTCATTTTGTGGGCAGTGTGCACATAGCCTGTCTTCTCTTGAGAGCCAGGTCTGCCTACGGCGGCCTTTCTCAATAGCAAGGCTATGCTCACTGAATCTGTACATAGTCAAAGCTTTCCTTAAATTTGGGTCAGTCACAGTTTGCAGGTATTCTGCCACTGTGTACTCTCTGTTTAGGGCCAAATAGCATTCTAGTTTGCTCTGTTTTTTTGTTAATTCTTTCCAATGTGTCAAGTAATTATCTTTTAGTTTTCTCATGATTTAGTTGGGTCTAAATGTGTTGTTGTCCTGGGGCTCTGTGGGGTCTGTTTGTGTTTGTGAACAGAGCCCCAGGACCAGCTTGCTTATGGGACTCTTCTCCAAGTTCATCTCTCTGTAGGTGATGGCTTTGTTACGGAGGTTTGGGAATCACTTCCTTTAAAGTGGTTATAGAATTTAATGTCTCTTTTCTGGATTTTGATGATTAGCATGTATCGGCCTAATTCTGCTCTGCATGCATTATTTTGTGTTTTTCGTTGTACACAGAGGATATTTTTGCAGAATTCTGCATGCAGAGTCTCAATTTGGTGTTTGTCCCATTTTGTGAATTCTTGGTTGGTGAGCGGACCCCAGACCTCACAACCATAAAGGGCAATGGGTTCTATAACTGATTCAAGTATTTATAGCCAGATCCTAATTGGTATGTCGAATTTTATGTTGCTTTTGATGGCATAGAAGGCCCTTCTTGCTTTGTCTCTCAGATTGTTCACAGCTTTGTGGAAGTTACCTGTGGCGCTGATGTTTAGGCCGAGGAATGTATCTAGATGGAATTTGTATTTGTGGTCCTGGCAACTGGACCTTTTTTGGAACACCATTATTTTTGTCTTACTGAGATTTACTGTCAGGGCCCAGGTCTGACAGAATCTGTGCAGAAGATCTAGGTGCTGCTGTAGGCCCTCCTTGGCTCTCTCTCTCTCTCTCTCTCTCTCTCTCTCTCTCTCTCTCTCTCTCTCTGATAAAGCACTCACACCACATGGACACACGTACACATACGCAGGTTAACACAGGAATTCAGGCCTCCCACAATGCATTGATTAATGAATTACACTGTTAGAATGTTGCAGTCAGAATGACTGCTCGTTAGCTTGAAGGGGCGTCCCTCGAGGCCCACACACACAGTCAGACACATAGATACAGACACTGTTAGAAACGCCAGCCCTTCAGTATGCGTTACACACATGGCCTCATGACCTTGAGGACTGAGGAGCCCCCCATCTCACATCAAGTCTCTCCTTCTTTACTTCTCTCCCTCTTCTTTTCTCTCTTTAGCTATGGTTCTCTCTCTCTCTCTCTCTCTCTCTCTCTCTCTCTCTCTCTCTCTCTCTCTCTCTCTCTCTCTCTCTCTCTCTCTCTCCCCCTCCCTCCCTCCCTCCCTCCCTCCCTCCCTCACACAAACAAACAAACATTTGACCACTGCGTCATCTGTCCACAATGAGTTAGCAAGGCATGTCTTAATTAATGGATTAACTTAACCATGGAATTGTTTTTCTGTTTTAGCCCTATTCCAAACTTGAATCCTTAACTAACGGAATTAATGCCTTAAAACCAGAGAGCGCGAGAGAGGGGAAGAGAGAGAGAGAGAGGGAAAGAGAGAGACAGAGGGAGGAAGAGAGAGACAGAGAGAGGAAGAGAGAGACAGAGAGAGAGAGAGAAGGGAAGAGAGAGGGGAAAGAGAGAAACAGAGAGGGGAAGAGAGAGACAGAGGGAGGAAGAGAGAGACAGGGAGGAAGAGAGAGACAGAGAGGGGAAGAGAGAGACAGACAGAGAGAGAGAGCGAGAGAGAGAGAGAAACAGAGATAAAGCGAGAGAGAGAGACACAGAGATACAGCGAGAGAGAGATACAGCGAGAGAGAGAGAGATACAGCGAGAGAGAGAGAGAGATACAGCGAGAGAGAGAGAGAGATACAGCGAGAGAGAGAGAGAGATACAGCGAGAGAGAGAGAGAGATACAGCGAGAGAGAGAGAGGGATACAATGAGTGAGAGATAGTTCGATACAGCGGGAGAGAGAGTGAGATCGATACAGCGAGAGAGATCGATACAGTGAGAGAGAGAGAGATACAGCGAGAGAGAGAGAGACAGTTCGATACAGCGAGAGAGAGAGAGAGAGAGAGCGAGAGATAGATACAGCGAGAGAGAGAACTAGAGAGACACTTGCTTGACAGTTCGATACAGCGAGAGAGAGAGAGAGAGACAAAGCGAGAGAGAGACACAGCGAGAGAGAGAGAGAGAGATACAGCAAGAGAGAGATACAGCGAGAGAGAGAGAGATACAGCGAGAGAGAGAGAGAGACACAGCGAGAGAGAAATACAGCGAGAGAGAGAGACACAGCGAGAGAGAGAGACACAGCGATAGAGAGACACAGCGATAGAGAGAGAGATACAGAGACAGCGAGAGAGAGAGATACAGAGACAGCGAGAGAGAGAGACACAGCGATAGAGAGACACAGCGATAGAGAGAGAGATACAGAGAGAGAGAAAGCAAGAGAGAGAGACAGAGAGATACAGCGAGAGAGAGACACAGAGACACAGCAAGAGAGAGTCACAGCGAGAGAGAGAGAGAGACAGCGATACAGCAAGAGAGAGAGAGAGATACAGCGAGAGAGAGATACAGCGAGAAACAGAGATACAGCGAGAGAGAGAAACAGAGATACAGCGAGAGAGAGAGACACAGATACAGCGAGAGAGAGATACAGCGAGAGAGAGAGAGATACAGCGAGAGAGAGAGAGATACAGCGAGAGAGAGAGAGAGATACAGCGAGAGAGCGAGAGACAGCGAGAGAGAGAGAGGGATACAATGAGTGAGAGATAGTTCGATACAGCGGGAGAGAGAGTGAGATCGATACAGCGAGAGAGATACAGCGAGAGAAAGAGAGAGATCGATACAGCGAGAGAGAGAGATCGATACAGCGAGAGAGATCGATACAGCGAGAGAGAGAGAGATACAGCGAGAGAGAGAGACAGTTCGATACAGCGAGAGAGAGAGAGAGAGAGTTTGATACAGAGAGAGAGAGAGAGAGAGAGAGAGAGAGAGCGAGAGATAGATACAGCGAGAGAGAGAACTAGAGAGACACTTGCTTTTTGGGAGCACCAATCATTGTGTGTGATGTCAACCTACCGCAGAGAAGCCCCTCCTCCCTGATCAGCATGCGTGACATGGCAAAGGACTCCTCGTCATTGGACTTATACCACGTGTCAATCACCTGAAAAAGAGAGAAACATTTATATGCATTCTACCATAGCACACATATACAACATTATGTTAGAAGTCATTTTCCTTCCACATGCAATTACAACACACTTGTGAGTGTGTTGTCTGTATTACTGTATGCAGAGTAGAAAACACAGCACCGTATCACAGCTCAAGTCAGGAGATCACTGCCACACACTCACAGATCTGTCGAGCACGGTGGGGATGAAGTCATATCCGATGCCCTCCACCTCGTATTGGGTCTTGTCTGTCATGTTCAGCTCCTCTGGCTCAGCCAGGATA
>NW_028159346.1:0-75610 GCF_964263955.1 Coregonus lavaretus | reverse complement strand
AGACTTTTTCCTTCTACAAAATATACTTTCCTGCAACCCGCCTCACTCAATGTGGAACGGATTCTATTATTGACTTACCTTTTATCTAGAATCTCCAGTTGAAACTAGCTAGCCAGCTAACTAGCTACTTGCTATTAGCCACAGTTAGCGGTATTTCACCCAGAACATTGGACAGCCAGGACAGCGGAGTCACTCACCACCTTCCGGAGACATTTGAAACCCCACCTCTTTAAGGAATACCTGGGATAGGATAAAGTAATCCTTCTACACCCCCCCCCCCCCCCCCAAAAAAAATTGTAAAGTGGTTATCCACTGGCTATAGGGTGCACCAATTTGTGAGTCGCTCTGGATAAGAGCGTCTGCTAAATGATGTAAATGTGCCCTTGAGCAAGGCACTTAACCCTAATTGCTCCTGTAAGTCGCTCTGGATAAGAGCGTCTGCTAAATGACTAAAATGTAAATGTAAATGTTAATCACCGGATATTCGGCCAGTCTGCACAGCGCGTTATCGACCCAGAACATATCAGTTTTTCTGCCGGAATCACTGAATCACTGGACCTTTAACTCCGGATTCATCGCTACCAGCTAGCTACAACAAAACGGACGCTGTGGTCTGGCTAATCATCCTGAGCTAGGCCCATCTCCCGGCTATCTACCTCTCTGTCAACCGGACGGGACCACCTAGTGTTGACACGGAGCCCCGCCGATCCTACACGACTGGTCTGCCGACGAAATCGTCTGATGTGGTTAGACGACGTCGACCACGAAGATTCCATCTGCTAGCCCCAGCCCGCTAGCACACGCTAGCCGTGGCCTCTTACCTGCTAGTGCTTTAGCAGCCTCCGAACTATCCTATTGCTGTTCACCGGACCTTATGATAACTCAGCTATACAGCTGATGTCTGCTGGACTGTTCCTTTTTACGGTACTACATCCTGTTTATGTTTAGCCTCAGCCCAAACATGGTTAGCTTATTGTTGTTTCGGTTATTTCTAATTGTACTATTTCACTGTAGATCCCCCAGCCCAGCTAAACCTGCCTTAGATAGCTCCTTTGTCCCACCCCCTATACACGCAGAGACCGACTCAATTGGTGCCTCTAGTGATACTATCTGTTTCATTGTTACCCAACGCTTAGGTTTACCCCCACTTTACTCATATCCTTCCATATCCTTGTCTGTACATAATGCCCTGAATCTTTTCTACAACACCCGGAAATCTGCCCCCTTTATTCTATGTACCCAACGCACTAGAAGACCAGTTCTTAAAGCCTTTAGCCGTATCCTTATTCTAGTCCTCCTCTGTTCCTCTGGTGATGTATCTCTCCTCTGTCCTCTGGTGATGTAGAGGCTAACCCAGGCCCTGCAGCCCTCAGTATCACTCCTACTCCCCAGGCGCCATCATTTGCTGACTTCTGTAATCGCAAAAGTCTTGGTTTCTTGCACGTAAACATCAGAAGTCTACTTCCTAAGTTTGAGTTATTCACTGCGTTAGCACACTCTGCCAACCCTGATGTTCTAGCAGTGTCTGAATCCTGGCTCAGGAAGGCCACCAAAAATTCTGAAATTTCCATCCCCAACTATAACATTTTCCGTCTAGATAGAACTGCCAAAGGGGGTGGAGTTGCAATCTACTGTAGAGATAGCCTGCAGAGCTCTATCATACTATCCAGGTCTGTGCCCAAACAGTTTGAGCTTCTACTTCTAAAAATCCACCTTTCCAGAAATAAGTCTCTCACTGTTGCCGCTTGCTACAGACCCCCCTCAGCCCCCAGATGTGCCCTGGACACCATATGTGAATTGATTGCCCCCCATTTATCCTCAGAGTTCGTACTGCTTGGTGACCTAAATTGGGATATGCTTAATACCCCGGCCATCCTACAATCCAAACTAGATGCCCTCAACCTCACGCAAATTATCAACGAACCTACCAGGTACAACCCTAAATCCGTAAACATGGGTACCCTCATAGATATCATCATGACTAACATACCCTCTAAATACACCTCAGCTGTCTTCAACCAGGATCTCAGCGATCACTGCCTTATTGCCTGCGTCCGTAACGGGTCCGCGGTCAAACGACCACCCCTCATCACTGTCAAACGCTCCCTAAAACACTTTAGCGAGCAGGCCTTCCTAATTGACCTGGCCCAGGTATCCTGGATGGATATAGATCTCATTCCGTCAGTAGAGGATGCCTGGTTGTTCCTTAAAAGTAATATCCTCTCAATCTTAAATAAACATGCCCCATTCAAAAAATACAGAACTAAGAACCGATATAGCCCCTGGTTCTCCTCAGACTTGACTGCCCTTGACCAGCACAAATACATCCTGTGGCGTACTGCATTAGCATCAAATAGCCCCCGCGATATGCAACTTTTCAGGGAAGTTAGGAACCAATATACACAAGCAGTCAGGAAAGCAAAGGCAAACTTTTTCAAACAGAAATTTGCATCCTGTAGCACTAACTCCAAAAAGTTTTGGGACACTGTAAAGTCCATGGAGAATAAGAGCACTTCCTCCCAGTTGCCCATTGCACTGAGGCTAGGAAACACTATCACCACCGATAAATCTACAATAATCGAGAATTTCAACAAGCATTTTGCTACAGCTGGCCATGCTTTCCATCTGGCTACCACTACCCCGGCCACCAACTCTGCACCCTCCGCTGAAACTTGCCCATGCCCCCCCCGCTTCTCCTTCACACAAATTCAGACAGCTGACGTTTTGAAAGAGCTGCAAAATATGGACCCCTACAAATCAGCTGGGCTAGACAATCTGGACCCTTTCTTTCTAAAACTAGCCGCCGAAATTGTCGCAACCCCTATTACTAGTCTGTTCAACCTCTCTTTCATAACGTCTGAGATCCCCAGAGATTGGAAAGCTGCCGCGGTCATCCCCCTCTTCAAAGGGGGTGACACTCTAGATCCAAACTGCTACAGACCTATATCCATCCTGCCCTGCCTTTCGAAAGTATTTGAAAGCCAAGTTAACAAACAGATCACCGACCATTTCGAATACCACCGTACCTTCTCCGCTATGCAATCCGGTTTCCGAGCTGGTCATGGGTGCACTTCAGCCACGCTCAAGGTCCTAAACGATATTATAACTGCGATTGAAAAAAGACAGTACTGTGCAGCCGTCTTCATCGACCTGACCAAGGCTTTCGACTCTGTCAACCACCGCATTCTTATTGGCAGACTAAATAGCCTTGGTTTCTCAAATGACTGCCTCGTCTGGTTCACCAACTACTTCTCAGATAGAGTTCAGTGTGTCAAATCGGAGGGCCTGTTGTCTGGACCTATGGCAGTCTCTATGGGGGTGCCACAGGGTTCAATTCTTGGGCCGACACTTTTCTCCGTGTATATCAATGATGTCGCTCTTGCTGCTGGTGACTCTCAGATCCACCTCTACGCAGACGACACCATTTTGTATACATCTGGCCCTTCATTGGACACTGTGTTAACAAACCTCCAAACGAGCTTCAATGCCATACAACACTCCTTCAGTAGAAACAACTGCTCTTAAACACTAGTAAAACTAAATGCATGCTTTTCAATCGAACGCTGCTGGCACCCGCCCACCCGACTAGCATCACCACTCTTGACGGGTCTGACCTAGAGTATGTGGACAACTACAAATACCTAGGTGTCTGGTTAGACTGTAAACTCTCCTTCCAGACTCACATAAAGTATCTCCAATCCAAAGTTAAATCTAGAATCGGCTTCCTATTTCGCAACAAAGCCTCCTTCACTCATGCTGCCAAACATGCCCTCGTAAAACGGACTATCCTACCGATCCTTGACTTCGGCGATGTCATTTACAAAATAGCCTCCAACACTCTACTCAGCAAATTGGATGTAGTCTATCACAGTGCCATCCGTTTTGTCTCCAAAGCCCCATACGCTACCCACCACTGTGACCTGTACGCTCTTGTTGGCTGGTCCTCACTACATGTTCGTCGTCAAGCCCACTGGCTCCAGGCCATCTATAAATCACTGCTAGGCAAATTCCCGCCTTATCTTAGCTCATTGGTCACCATAGCAGCACCCACCCGTAGTCTGCGCTCCAGCAGGTATATCTCACTGGTCATTCCCAAAGCCAACACCTCCTTTGGCCGCCATTCCTTCCAGTTCTCTGCTGCCAATGACTGGAACGAATTGCAAAAATCTCTGAAGCTGGAGACTCTTATCTCCCTCACTAACTTTAAGCATCAGTTGTCAGAGCACCTTACCGATCACTGCACCTGTACACAGCCCATCTGAAATTAGCCCACCCAACTACCTCATCCCTATATTGTTATTTATTTTGCTCTTTTGCACCCCAGTATCTCTATTTGCACATAATCTCTTGCACATCTAGCATTCCAGTGTTAATACTATTGTAATTATTTTGCACTATAGCCTTTTTATTGCCTTACCTCCATAACTTGCTACATTTGCACACACTGTATATATATTTTCTGTTGTATTTTTGACTTTATGTCTTTTACCCCATATGTAACTCTGTGTTGTTTTTATCGCACTGCTTTGCTTTATCTTGGCCAGGTCGTAGTTGTAAATGAGAACTTGTTCTCAACTGGCTTACCTGGTTAAATAAAGGTGAAATAAAAAATAAAAAAAATAAAAAAAATGTTACTGCCAGTACTGCTGCTATCCGTCCAACACCAAACTGTGTGTGTGTCTGTTTGGGAGTCTGAAAGTGTTTGTGTATGTGTGTGTGTGTGTGTGTGTGTGTGTGTGTGTGTGTGTGTGTGTGTGTGTTAATTCAGGGAGGGAGAGAGGAATGGGAGAGAGGGAGGGAGAGAGGAGTGGGAGAGAGGGAGGGAGAGAGGAGTGGGAGAGAGGGAGGGAGAGAGGAAGGGAGAGAGGAGTAGGAGAGAGGGAGGGAAAGAGGGAGAGATGGAGAGAGGAGTGGGAGGGAGAGAGGAGTGGGAGAGAGGGAGGGAGAGAGGAGTGGGAGAGAGGGAGGGAGAGAGGGAGGGAGGGAGAGAGGAGTAGGAGAGAGGGAGGGAGAGAGGGAGGGAGAGAGGAGTGGGAGAGAGGGAGGGAGAGAGGAGTGGGAGAGAAGGAGGGAGAGAGGAGTAGGAGAGAGGGAGGGAGAGAGGAGTGGGAGAGAGGGAGGGAGAGAAGGAGGGAGAGAGGAGTGGGAGAGAGGGAGGGAAAGAGGGAGGGAGAGAGGAGTGGGAGAGAGGGAGGGAGAGAGGAGTGGGAGAGAGGGAGGGAGAGAAGGAGGGAGAGAGGAGTGGGAGAGAGGGAGGGAGGGAGGGAGAGAGGAGTGGGAGAGAGGGAGGGAGGGAGAGAGAGAGGAGTGGGAGAGAGGAGTAGGAGAGAGGGAGGGAGAGAGGAGTAGGATAGAGGGAGGGAGGGAGGAGTGGGAGAGAGGATTGGGAGCTGGGAAGGATTCCAGACAACAGGATTTATAGCAGTGATCTGAGGTGAAAGTGTTTCAGGGCCGTTTGTAGAGATGAAAAGTAACAGAGTATCATTGAGAGAGCGTTATTTTGATTGCTCTGATAAACTAGGCTCACACATTGACCGCACTAAAATGTGCTGATCAGTTACATGTAATCTGATTACTAACAAACAGTCACAGACCACTATGATGACACATCAAATGCGTTTGATAGATCCTTTTTGTCTTCTTCTAATGCCTCTTAAGGGGAAAGTAATCCATAAGTAACTTATAGTAATCCGATTACATTACTGAGTTTGGGTAATCCAAAAATTGCATTACTCATTACAATTTTGGACAGGTAACTAGTAACTGTAACGGATTACATTTATTTTTATTTATTTTATTTCACCTTTATTTAACCAGGTAAGCCAGTTGAGAACAGGTTCTCATTTACAACTGCGACCTGGCCAAGATAAAGCAAAGTAGTGCAATAAAAACAACACAGAGTTACATATGGGGTAAAAAACATAAAGTCAGAAATACAACAGAAAATATATATACAGTGTGTGCAAATGTAGCAAGTTATGGAGGTAAGGCAATAAATAGGCTATAGTGCAGAATAATTACAATAGTATTAACACTGGAATGCTAGATGTGCAAGAGATTATGTGCAAATAGAGATACTGGGGTGCAAAAGAGCAAAATAAATAACAATATAGGGATGAGGTAGTTGGGTGGGCTAATTTCGGATGGGCTGTGTACAGGTGCAGTGATCGGTAAGGTGCTCTGACAACTGATGCTTAAAGTTATTGAGGGAGATAAGAGTCTCCAGCTTCAGAGATTTTTGCAATTCGTTCCAGTCATTGGCAGCAGAGAACTGGAAGGAATGGCGGCCAAAGGAGGTGTTGGCTTTGGGAATGACCAGTGAGATATACCTGCTGGAGCGCAGACTACGGGTGGGTGCTGCTATGGTGACCAATGAGCTAAGATAAGGCGGGGATTTGCCTAGCAGTGATTTATAGATGGCCTGGAGCCAGTGGGTTTGACGACGAACATGTAGTGAGGACCAGCCAACAAGAGCGTACAGGTCACAGTGGTGGGTAGTGTATGGGGCTTTGGAGACAAAACGGATGGCACTGTGATAGACTACATCCAATTTGCTGAGTAGAGTGTTGGAGGCTATTTTGTAAATTACATCGCCGAAGTCAAGGATCGGTAGGATAGTCAGTTTTACGAGGGCATGTTTGGCAGCATGAGTGAAGGAGGCTTTATTGCGAAATAGGAAGCCGATTCTAGATTTAACTTTGGATTGGAGATTCTTTATGTGAGTCTGGAAGTTGAGTTTACAGTCTAACCAGACACCTAGGTATTTGTAGTTGTCCACATACTCTAGGTCAGACCCGTCGAGAGTGGTGATTCTAGTCGGGTGGGCGGGTGCCAGCAGCGTTCGATTGAAAAGCATGCATTTAGTTTTACTAGTGTTTAAGAGCAGTTGGAGGCTACTGAAGGATTGTTGTATGGCATTGAAGCTCGTTTGGAGGTTTGTTAACACAGTGTCCAATGAAGGGCCAGATGTATACAAAATGGTGTCGTCTGCGTAGAGGTGGATCTGAGAGTCACCAGCAGCAAGAGCGACATCATTGATATACACGGAGAAAAGTGTCGGCCCAAGAATTGAACCCTGTGGCACCCCCATAGAGACTGCCATAGGTCCAGACAACAGGCCCTCCGATTTGACACACTGAACTCTATCTGAGAAGTAGTTGGTGAACCAGGCGAGGCAGTCATTTGAGAAACCAAGGCTATTTAGTCTGCCAATAAGAATGCGGTGGTTGACAGAGTCGAAAGCCTTGGCCAGGTCGATGAAGACGGCTGCACAGTACTGTCTATTATCAATCGCGGTTATAATATCGTTTAGGACCTTGAGCGTGGCTGAAGTGCACCCGTGACCAGCTCGGAAACCGGATTGCATAGCGGAGAAGGTACGGTGGTATTCGAAATGGTCGATGATCTGTTTGTTAACTTGGCTTTCGAATACTTTCGAAAGGCAGGGCAGGATGGATATAGGTCTGTAGCAGTTTGGATCTAGAGTGTCACCCCCTTTGAAGAGGGGGATGACCGCGGCAGCTTTCCAATCTCTGGGGATCTCAGACGTTATGAAAGAGAGGTTGAACAGACTAGTAATAGGGGTAGCGACAATTTCGGCGGCTAGTTTTAGAAAGAAAGGGTCCAGATTGTCTAGCCCAGCTGATTTGTAGGGGTCCAGATTTTGCAGCGCTTTCAAAACATCAGCTGTCTGAATTTGTGTGAAGGAGAAGCGGGGGGGGGCATGGGCAAGTTGCAGCAGAGGGTGCAGAGTTGGTGGCCGGGTTAGTGGTAGCCAGATGGAAAGCATGGCCAGCTGTAGCAAAATGCTTGTTGAAATTCTCGATTATTGTAGATTTATCGGTGGTGATAGTGTTTCCTAGCCTCAGTGCAGTGGGCAGCTGGGAGGAAGTGCTCTTATTCTCCATGGACTTTACAGTGTCCCAAAACTTTTTGGAGTTAGTGCTACAGGATGCAAATTTCTGTTTGAAAAAGTTAGCCTTTGCTTTCCTGACTGCTTGTGTATATTGGTTCCTAACTTCCCTGAAAAGTTGCATATCGCGGGGGCTATTTGATGCTAATGCTGTACGCCACAGGATGTTTTTGTGCTGGTCAAGGGCAGTCAAGTCTGAGGAGAACCAGGGGCTATATCGGTTCTTAGTTCTGTATTTTTTGAATGGGGCATGTTTATTTAAGATTGAGAGGAAATTACTTTTAAGGAACAACCAGGCATCCTCTACTGACGGAATGAGATCTATATCCATCCAGGATACCTGGGCCAGGTCAATTAGGAAGGCCTGCTCGCTAAAGTGTTTTAGGGAGCGTTTGACAGTGATGAGGGGTGGTCGTTTGACCGCGGACCCGTTACGGACGCAGGCAATAAGGCAGTGATCGCTGAGATCCTGGTTGAAGACAGCTGAGGTGTATTTAGAGGGTATGTTAGTCAGGATGATATCTATGAGGGTACCCATGTTTACGGATTTAGGGTTGTACCTGGTAGGTTCGTTGATAATTTGCGTGAGGTTGAGGGCATCTAGCTTGGATTGTAGGATGGCTGGGGTATTAAGCATATCCCAATTTAGGTCACCAAGCAGTACAAACTCTGAGGATAAATGGGGGGCAATCAATTCACATATGGTGTCCAGGGCACAGCTGGGGGCTGAGGGGGGTCTGTAGCAAGCGGCAACAGTGAGAGACTTATTTCTGGAAAGGTGGATTTTTAGAAGTAGAAGCTCAAACTGTTTGGGCACAGACCTGGATAGTATGATAGAGCTCTGCAGGCTATCTCTACAGTAGATTGCAACTCCACCCCCTTTGGCAGTTCTATCTAGACGGAAAATGTTATAGTTGGGGATGGAAATTTCAGAATTTTTGGTGGCCTTCCTGAGCCAGGATTCAGACACTGCTAGAACATCAGGGTTGGCAGAGTGTGCTAACGCAGTGAATAACTCAAACTTAGGAAGTAGACTTCTGATATTTATGTGCAAGAAACCAAGACTTTTGCGATTACAGAAGTCATCAAATGATAGCGCCTGGGGAGTAGGAGTGATACTGAGGGCTGCAGGGCCTGGGTTAGCCTCTACATCACCAGAGGAACAGAGGAGGACTAGAATAAGGATACGGCTAAAGGCTTTAAGAACTGGTCTTCTAGTGCGTTGGGTACATAGAATAAAGGGGGCAGATTTCCGGGTGTTATAGAAAAGATTCAGGGCATTATGTACAGACAAGGATATGGAAGGATATGAGTAAAGTGGAGGTAAACCTAAGCGTTGGGTAACGATGAAAGAGATAGCATCGCTGGAGGCATCAATTGAGTCGGTCTCCGCGTGTATTGGGGGAGGTGCAAAGGAGCTATCTAAGGCAGGTTTAGCTAGGCTGGGGGGTCTACAGTGATATAGTACAATTAGAAATAACCGAAACAACAATAAACTAACCATGTTTGGGCTGAGGCTAAACATAAACAGGATGTAGTACCGTAAAAAGGAACAGTCCAGCAGATATCAGCTGTATAGCTGAGTTATCATAAGGTCCGGTGGTGAAGTACTAGTGAGTAAGAGGCCACGGCTAGCGGGCCAGGGCTAGCAGATGGATGGAATCTTTGTGGTTAACGTCGTAACCACATCAGACGATTTCGTCGGCAGACCAGTCGTGTAGGATCGGCGGGGCTCCGTGTCAACACTAGGTGGTCCCGTCCGGTTGACAGAGAGGTAGATAGCCGGGAGATGGGCCTAGCTCAGGATGATTAGCCAGACCACAGCGTCCGTTTTGTTGTAGCTAGCTGGTAGCGACGAACCCGGAGTTAAAGGTCCAGTGATTCAGTGATTCCGGCGGAAAAACTGATATGTTCTGGGTCGATAACGCGCTGTGCAGACTGGCCGAATATCCGGTGATCAATGTCCAGTGATTCAAATTAATCCCGCAGAAAAAGAATCCAATGTTCTGGGTGAAACACCGCTAGCTATGGCTAATAGCAAGTAGCTAGTTAGCTGGCTAGCTGGCTAGCTGGCTAGCTAGTTTCACTGGAGATTCTAGATAAAAGGTAAGTCGATAATAGAATCCGTTCCACATTGAGTGAGGCGGGTTGCAGGAAAGTATATTTTGTAGAAGGATGAAAAGTCTGATAGGGAAATAGGTACGAAAAATACAAAAAAACAAGGTATTTACAGGCTATTTACAGACACACGACAGAAACAGGACTGCACTACTTCGCCATCTTGGAATAAAGTAACCTACCCAACCCTGCACACACAAACAAATGTGATTGTTTTAACCCTATCCCAAACCCTTGCCTTAACCATTAAGAATTAATGCCTAAACTTAATGTAGCAGTGAGACTGTTAGCAATGGTGGAAAAAGTACTCAAATGTCGTACTTACCTTAATAAGTACCTTAATAGAAACTGACTCGAGTAAAAGTGAAAGTCACCCAGCAGAATACTACTTGAGTAAAAGTCTAAAGTATTTGGTTTTAAATATACTTAAGTATCAAAAGTAAAAGTATAAATCAATTCAAATTATTTATATTAAGCAAACCAGACTTGATTTTCAAGTTTTTTTTTTTCACGGCTAGCCAGGGGCACACTCCAACACATTTGTGTTTAGTGAGTCCACCAGATCACAGGCAGTAGGGATGACAAGGAATGTTCTCTTGATAAGTGGTGAATTGGACCATTGTATGGGAGTAAAAAGTACATATAATCTTTAAGAATGTAGGGAGTAAAAGTTAAAGTTAAAAAATAAAAAATAATAGTGAAGTGAAGTACAAATACCCCCAAAAATGACTTAAGTAGTATTTTAAGTATTTTAACTTAGTTACTTTATACCACTGACTGCGAGAGCTTGTTGCACACGCACACACACACACACACACTCTCTCACTCACACACACACTCTCTCTCACTCACACACATACACACACTCTCTCTCTCACTCACACACACACACACACTCTCACTCACTCACACTCTCTCTCTCACTCACACACACATTCTCTCACTCACTCACTCACACACACTCTCTCTTTCACTCACACACACACACACACACACTCTCTCACACACACACACACACACACACACACACAAACTCTCTCTCTCACTCACACACACACACTCTCTCACTCACTCACACACACACATTCTCTCACTCACTCACACTCTCTCTCTCTCACTCACACACACACACACTCTCTCTCTCTCACTCACACACACACTCCATCTCACTCACACACACACACTCTCTCTCTCTCTCTCACTCACACACACACACTCTCATTCACACACACTCTCTCTCTCACACTCACACATACACACTCTCTCACTCACTCACACACACACACACACACATACTCTCACTCACACACACACACTCTCTCTCTATCTCTCTCTCTCTCTCTCACACACACACACACACACACACACACACACACACACACACACACACATACACACACACACACACACACACACAGCCATCAGCTCTGAACAGTGGGAGCTGTTTGTGAGTGTTTTTATTGGAGCAAAACTCTGCCAAGAATAACAGTCAAACTGCACAGAGAATTATGAAAACCATCAGAAGGCTGTTTCAGCCTGACTCACAACACACAAGCTACAGCAAGGAATCCCACTGCATTCCACACTGAATTACAGTATCTCCTGGCCTTGGTGACCTTCCCTTGCTGGTCTGAACAGTAAGGGCAGGTGTAGGCAATTTGGCCCCAGTTCCGTTATGACATACTAGTAGCTCTGTGCACTGCTTTTAGGGGATTGGGAACAAGAATGCATCCCTCTCAAATGGGGAGTGCAGGAGAACCTCTCTATCTCCTTTTCCATTTCTCTCGCTCTCTTGCGCTCTCTCCCTTCTTTCTCTATCTCTCAGGGGTAGTGCAGGAGAACCTTTCTTTCTCTCTCTCTCTCTTTCTCCATCTCTCTCACCCTCTTCTTTCTTTCTCTCTCTCAGGGGTAGTGCAGGAGGCCTCTTTCCCTCTCCGCTAATCACACTTAATGATTCAAATAGGCTTCAGACATGCCTTTGAAATAAAATCTACGTACAGCACACATACACACACACACTTGCCAGGTAGCACAGCTAGCGATTGTTAAATGTTAGAAGGAGTGAGGGAAGGAGAGATAAATAAGGAGAGAGGAGAGGAGAGGAGAAGAGAGGAGAGAGGGATGTAACTGTAGAAGTGTGATTTAGTCCGGATGTTTCTGCTCCTTCAGCGGGCCTCTAACAACCACTCCTGGGGCTTCAGCTTTAATCACCTTGAACACAGCTAATTATTACCAATGACCTCACACACGCACACACGCACGCACGCACGCACACACACACACACACACACAACACACGCGCACACACTCACACACACACCAGCCAGGTCGTTCAAGATCCAAGGCGAAATTCAACGTCTCTCCAGGTACCCAGGACGTCGGGAGATGACTTACAAAATGGCCACTAGGGGAAACGGTGAGTGTTATTAACATCAAGCCTACTAAGCTATCATATGGAATTGTTTTAAGATGGTTATACCAAGGATCATTTAGCTATTTGATTTTGAATTTTAGGACCCCTTCGGGGGGGGGGGGGGGGGGGGTGAGTGCCAGGTATATGGAGGCGAACTCTGACCCGAAACAACAGCGGCATATTGTCACGCTCTGGCTCCGGGACTGTGTAGTTTGAGCCAGGGTGTATTCATTTGGTTGTGTTGGGTATAGGGTGTGTTCATTTGGTTGTGTTTGGTTTTGGTTGTAGTGTCTTGTCTCGTCTTGTGACTCCCACTCGGAGGTAACGAGTGTCAGCTGTCGGCTCGTTATCTCTGATTGGGAGCCATATTTAAACTGTCAGTGTTCACCTTAGGGTTGTGGGTTTTTGTTCCATGTTTCAGTCTGTGTACTGAGGACTTCACTATCCGTCATTGTTTATTGTTTTCTCATTCGTGCACTTTAACTTTAATAAAGTCATGTTCGCTACAAACGCTGCGCTTTGGTCCACTCCTTCCGTAGACGGCCGTGACAGAAAAACCCACCAAGAAAGGACCAAGCAGCGTGTCCAGGAGCAAGGAGACTGGACATGGGAGGAAGCGCCGGGTAAGGAGATCGAGAGGCTGGCGATGGCCCAGGTGGGCAAATCGTGGTCCTGGGAGGACATGCTCGGGGGCAAGGGACCTTGGGGGAGGATCAAGGCCCTGGCGAGAGAGGAGCAACGGCGTCAGCAGGGTCATCGTCGGAAGGACGAGAGGCAACCCCAAAAGGTTTTTGGGGGGGGGCACATGGCTTGGGCGGCTGGGCAGCAGGAGGCTGCCACAGGGAGACGTGGAGAGAAGGCTACCGGATTACGGGAGCCATTGGCGAGTAGAGGGAGGGAAGTAGTTGAGGCACGGCGTGAGAGACTGAGGTGTGTTACCAGTCCGGTCCGGCCCGTTCCTGATCCCCGGTTAAGGCCAGTGGTGTGTGTTCCCAGTATGGACCGGCCTGTTCCTACTCCACGCACCAAGTCCACGGTGTGCGTCGCCAGCCCAGCCCGGCCTGTTCCTGTCCACGCACAAAGCCTACGGTGTGCGTCGACAGCCCTGCCCGGCCTGTTCCTGCTCCACGTACCAGACCTACGGTGTGCGTCGCCAGCCCAGCCCGGCCTGTTCCTGCTCAACGCACAAAGCCTACGGTGTGCGTCGCCAGCCCAGCCCGGCCTGTTCCTGCTCAACGCACAAAGCCTACGGTGTGCGTCGCCAGCCCAGCCCGGCCTGTTCCTGCTCCACGCACAAAGCCTACGGTGTGCGTCGCCAGCCCAGCCCGGCCTGTTCCTGCTCCATGCACAAAGCCTACGGTGTGCGTCGACAGCCCTGCCCGGCCTGTTCCTGCTCCACGTACCAGACCTACGGTGTGCGTCGCCAGCCCAGCCCGGCCTGTTCCTGCTCAACGCACAAAGCCTACGGTGTGCGTCGCCAGCCCAGCCCGGCCTGTTCCTGCTCAACGCACAAAGCCTACGGTGTGCGTCGCCAGCCCAGCCCGGCCTGTTCCTGCTCCACGCACAAAACCTACGGTGTGCGTCGCCAGCCCAGCCCGGCCTGTTCCTGCTCAACGCACAAAGCCTACGGTGTGCGTCGCCAGCCCAGCCCGGCCTGTTCCTGCTCAACGCACAAAGCCTACGGTGTGCGTCGCCAGCCCAGCCCGGCCTGTTCCTGCTCCACGCACAAAACCTACGGTGTGCGTCGCCAGCCCAGCCCGGCCTGTTCCTGCTCAACGCACAAAGCCTACTGTGTGCGTCGCCAGCCCAGCCCGGCCTGTTCCTGCTCCACGCACAGAACCTACGGTGTGCGTCGCCAGCCCAGCCCGGCCTGTTCCTGCTACTCGCACCAAGCCAAGGGTGCGAGTCGTCAGCCTGGTCCAGCCCGTTCCTGCTACTCGCACCAAGCCAAGGGTGCGAGTCGTCAGCCTGGTCCAGCCCGTTCCTGCTACTCGCACCAAGCCAAGGGTGCGAGTCGTCAGCCTGGTCCAGCCCGTTCCTGCTACTCGCACCAAGCCAAGGGTGCGAGTCGTCGGCCTGGTCCAGCCCGTTCCTGCTACTCGCACCAAGCCAAGGGTGCGAGTCGTCAGCCTGGTTCAGCTCGTCCCTGCTACTCGCACCAAGCCAAGGGTGCGAGCCGTCAGCCTGATCCAGCCCATTCCTGCTACTCGCACCAAGCCAGGGATGCGAGTCTTCAGCCTGGTGAGGCCTGTTCCGGCTCCACGCACCAGGCAAAGGGTGCGTATCGTCTGCCAGTTCCGGTCCATTCCTACCTCACGCGCCAAGCCAGGGGTGCGCGTCGGAGGTCCTGATCCAGCAAGCTGGGTCAGATCGGACCGGGGGCACTACGGGGGGAGTGAAGTGGGGTGGTGGTCAAGCCCGGAGCCGGAGCCGCCTCCGAGGAGCAACACCCACCCAGCCCTCCCCTATTTTGGGGTGTAGGCGCGGTCGGAGTCCGCGCCTTTAGGGGGAGGTACTGTCACGCTCTGGCTCCGGGACTGTGTAGTTTGAGCCAGGGTGTATTCATTTGGTTGTGTTGGGTATAGGGTGTGTTCATTTGGTTGTGTTTGGTTTTGGTTGTAGTGTCTTGTCTCGTCATGTGACTCCCAATCGGAGGTAACGAGTGTCAGCTGTCGGCTCGTTATCTCTGATTGGGAGCCATATTTAAACTGTCAGTGTTCACCTTAGGGTTGTGGGTTTTTGTTCCATGTTTCAGTCTGTGTACTGAGGACTTCACTATCCGTCATTGTTTATTGTTTTCTCGTTCGTGCACTTTAACTTTAATAAAGTCATGTTCGCTACAAACGCTGCGCTTTGGTCCACTCCTTCCGTAGACGGCCGTGACACATATCCTGGATCCTGTACGGTCCCCCTGGGCGCCAAATATCCTCTTTCACACTCACACACACGTCTTGTGCTAACACACTAAGGGAGAATCATAATCCGCCTCAGGTCACATGGTTGTCAAGTAATGTGCTGGTAAGCATCCTAGCACATGCTACACACCGGGGGGGGTGAACTCACCATGCAACAAAAACAGGCTGTGTGAGAGAGTGTGTGTGTGAGAGAGAGAGAGAGTGTGTGTGTGTCTGTGTGTGTGTGTGTGTGTGTGTGTGTGTGTGTGTGTGTGTGTGTGTGTGTGTGTGTGTGTGTGTGTGTGTGTGTGTGTGTGTGTGTGTTTGGCTGGACACAGTGGGCTCAATCCTAAATTGAATTCTGTACACAAAACTCAGACTTTTGCATAAATCATTAATTCATGTCAAAGACAAATGTGCTTGAAGAGATGAGAGGTTCTGCCTGGTGGGTGGCATCAGAAACCCTAATGGGCACGTGTGGAAAACAAATGTTCTATCTGGATCTAACCTCAAAAACCTGGCAGTGCCGTGTGTGTGTGTGTGTGTGTGTGTGTGTGTGTGTGTGTGTGTGTGTGTGTGTGTGTGTGTGTGTGTGTGTGTGTGTGTGTGTGTGTGTGTCAGTAATCTGTTCATTATGGAGCTCCATGGTGGTTTTACGGCAAATTCCAAAATGAAACTATGAGATCAGGTTAGGTTTTCACAACAAGTTCTCACCGTTTGACACGGTTTGACATCAGTATTCAATGTTTGTCCGGGGGGGGAGATAAACATCACATTTTGACGGTTAAGTTCAGGCATTAATTCCGAATGGCTAACGTAAGGTTTAAGGTAAGGTTTAAGGTAAGGGTTAAGGTAAGGGTTAAGGTAAGGGTTAAGATAAGGGTTAAGGTAAGGGTTAAGGTAAGGGTTAAGGTAAGGGTTAAGGTAAGGGTTAAAGTAAGGGTTAAAGTAAGGGTTAAGGTAAGGGTTAAGATAAGGTTTAAGGTAAGGGTTAAGGTAAGGGTTAAGGTAAGGGTTAAGGTAAGGGTTAAGGTAAGGTTTAAGGTAAGGGTTAAGGTAAGGTTTAAGGTAAGGGTTAAGGTAAGGGTTAAGGTAAGGTTTAAGGTAAGGGTTAAGGTAAGGGTTAAGGTAAGGGTTAAGGTTAAGGTAAGGTTTAAGGTAAGGGTTAAGGTAAGCGTTAAGGTAAGGGTTAAGGTAAGGGTTAAGGTTAAAACTCCCAAAATAAAAACAAGTATCTAGCACTGTGATTGAACACATGACCCTCGGAGTCGGAGCTTGCGGCTTCCAAACGCGATCCTAATCCACAACACCCTAGCAAGCCGCAAACCTACTTGAAGGTAATAGCACTCACCATTGCCCCTAGTGGCCGGTTTTGAAGGCATCTCCTTACGTCCTGGGTACCTGGATGAATGTTGAACATCGCCTTGGATCTTGACTGACCTGGCTGGGTTTTCAGTAACATGGCTCATTACTAGTAACCAAAGGTGAATCTGATGCCTCGTCTACCATTCTTACCTTTTTAGGAGATAAAAATATATCCAAAAAATTGATATCTCAAGAAAACTTTAACGGCAGACATTGTTTTCACATACATTTTTCAATCCCTTAACACCATATATCTGTATAACGTTATAACATATCCATGTTGTGTATATACTGTAAATAGCTGGTGTAAAGATATCCACAGACATCATTTGCTGGGAAGGCCCTTTCCTTCTGTACTTCCTTCCTTGGGAGGAAACATCCTTTCTCATTCTGAGGGAAAGCTTGAGAAAGCAATTATAATACTTGCATGTGATGTGTATTCTACACACACATGCACACACACGCACACACGCACACACACACACACACACACACAGACAAATACACCCACACAAAAACAAGCAGATATCTCCATTATCTTGTGAACACTGAGTTTTTTTTCTTTTTCTCTAGCTGAGCCGGTTGCCAAACTCACTCACACAAAATGGTTACCTTACTAAACACACTCTGTGGTCGGAAACACATTCTGCGGTACGCGGTTGCACTCAGCAAGGCAAACAAACACACTAACCCAACCACTGCCACTTACTGTCTGTGTGTGTGTGTGTGTGTGTGTGTGTGTGTGTGTGTGTGTGTGTGTGTGTGTGTGTGTGTGTGTGTGTGTGTGTGTGTGTGTGTGTGTGTGTGTGTGTGTGTGTGTGTGTGTGTGTGAGTGTGTGTGTCTGTTTAGCAATACCAATCAGCAGTGGAGCGTGCTCTGTTGCCAGAAAGGAAATAAAGAGTAAAGGGAAGATAATAGCTTGTGCAAAGTTTAGAAATGAAACTATTCCAATAAATCTGCCCAAATCTTTTTTCCCTCCCAGTTTACTTGTTCGAAACTACTTTTATGGGTGAAATTAGTCTTTTCCAGCCCCCCGACAGCACAATAAAACCCTCTGCCAGGTACACAGCTATACAGTACCCTGGAGAGTGGGAGGGAGAGGGGGAAGTATGAGGGGAACAGAGGGGGAAGAGAAAGAAACAGGGGGAGAGATGGGGGTGGGAAGGGGAGACAGTGGGGGAAGAGTGCGCTTGGCAACATAGGAATGACTTTTACATCTGCAGCCAAAAGCCCCTCTGGACCCTTCTACACACACACACACACACACACACACACACACACACACCCACACACACGCACACACACGCACACGCACACACACACACACACACACACACACACACACACCACACGCACATACACACACGCACACATACACACACACACACACACACGCACACACACAAACACACACACACACACACACACCCACCACACACAGACAAACACCTCCCCTCCTCTCTTTTCACCGCCTACTACAGGCTTTTTAGACTGAAAACTTGATGTCCTGAAACACAGACAGCAGAACCAATGTGCTTTTCTTGCTGAAAGGGAAACAGAGAGGAAATGGAAAGAGAGAAAATCCATGTGACCAAGCGAGCGACGCGCGACAGCCAGGAGAACAAGATGGCGTCCGCTGGTCCAGTCATGACATCACAGGGGGCAGATTTCACAGTACATTCGGGAAGAACAACAGTAGAAAGACAAACACACTGAAAAGAGAGAAAGGAGCAGGTCTAAGGAAACATACTTATACACATACAAACACACTGACAGACAGACACACACGCTCATACACACACAGGAAACCGTGCGTTAAGTGGAGCTGGTATGGTGAGAATGTTAGGGAGGCGCCCACTGCTGCAACAACATGAATAAGTAATTTGTATCAGTAGGCATTCCCCTGACCAAACACACACACACCACATCACAACACATGACAGACATACTGTAAACCACCAACTCAAGCAAATCTAAAATAAACACCCACATCTCTGTCTTACACACACCAGCCTTACTTACTGTAAACAGTAGCATAACAGTGAGCATGCACAGACAGTAAGAAAACAATCACACTTACTGACGGAAACATGGTAATACGCACATTTGGAAAAGTATAAACAGACATTTTCTTACTCACAACACTGCTTCTCTCTCTCTCTCTCTCTCAAACACACTCACACACACTCACACACACACACACACACACACACACACACACACACACACACACACACACACACACACATTGTGTGGCCTGACTGGCTTCATGTCTCGGACATCCTGCCAGAAAAAATGTTTTACATTTAACACCTCCCGGTCTCTCCCCCGCTCTCTCCTCTCCATCCTTCTCTCCCCCTCTCTCCCCCTCTCTCCACTCCCCTCTCCATCCTTCTCCCCCTCTCTCTCCTCTCCCCTCTCCCCCCTCTCTCTCCCTCCCACCACTCTCCCCATCCTTCTCACCTCTCTCTCTCCCCCTCTCTCTCCTCTCCCCTCTCCCCCCTCTCTCTCCCTCCCACCACTCTCCCCATCCTTCTCTCCTCTCTCTCTCCCCCTCTCTCTCCGCTCCCCTCTCCCCCCTCTCTCTCCCTCCCACCACTCTCCTCTCCTCTCCCCTCTCCCCCCTCTCTCTCCCTCCCACCACTCTCCCCATCCTTCTCCCCTCTCTCTCTCCCCCGCTGTCTCCCCTCCCATTTCCATCCTTCTCCCCCCACTCTTCCCCTCCCTCTCCTCTCCTTTCTCCCCGCTCCCTCCCTCCCCTCCTCCCTCTCAGTAATAAGTGATGTGGGACCAGGGATCACAGAGTGTTGTTTTGGTCCCAAACAGCTGCTACTCACCCCAGTTCTGTTAACCTCTTAAGGATCTGACCCTTTTTTCAATTTTCGCCTAAAATGACATACCCAAATCTAACTGCCTGTAGCTCAGGACCTGAAGCAAGGATATTAATATTATTGATACCATTTGAAAGGAAACATTTTGAAGTTTGTGGAAATGTGAAATGAATATAGTAGAATATAACACATTAGATCTGGTAAAAGATAATACAAACAAAAAAACATGCGTTTTCTTTTTTTTATCTTTTTTATCTTTTTTTATCACCTTTGAAATGCAAGAGAAAGGCTACAATATAATATTGCAGTTTAGGCGCAATTTAGATTTTGGCCACTAGATAGAAGCAGTGTGTGTGCAAAGTTTCAGAATTTTTTATATTTTTTATTTTTTTATTTAACCTTTATTTAACCAGGTAAGCCAGTTGAGAACAAGTTCTCATTTACAACTGCGACCTGGCCAAGATCAAGCAAAGCAGTGCGATAAAAAACAACAACACAGAATTACATATGGGGTAAACAAAACATAAAGTCAAAAATACAACAGAAAATATATATACAGTGTGTGCAAATGTAGCAAGTTATGGAAGTAAGGCAATAAGATAATAGGCCATAGTGCAAAATAATTACAATTTAGTATTAACACTGAAATGATAGATGTGCAAGAGATGATGTGCAAATAGAGATACTGGGGTGCAAATGAGCAAAATAAATAACAATATGGGGATGAGATAGTTGGGTGGGCTAATTTCAGATGGGCTGTGTACAGGTGCAGTGATCGGTAAGCTGCTCTGACAACTGATGCTTAAAGTTAGTGAGGGAGATAAGAGTCTCCAGCTTCAGAGATTTTTGCAGTTCGTTCCAGAAATTGGCAGCAGAGAACTGGAAGGAATGGCGGCCAAAGGAGGTGTTGGCTTTGGGGATGACCAGTGAGATATACCTGCTGGAGCGCATACTATGGGTGGGTGTTGCTATGGTGACCAATGAGCTAAGATAAGGCGGGTATTTGCCTAGCAGTGATTTATAGATGACCTGGAACCAGTGGGTTTGGCGACAAATATGTAGTGAGGACCAGCCAACAAGAGCGTACAGGTCACAGTGGTGGGTAGTATATGGGGCTTTGGTGCCAAAACGGATGGCACTGTGATAGACTACATCCAATTTGCTGAGTAGAGTGTTGGAGGCTATTTTGTAAATGACATCGCCGAAGTCAAGGATCGGTAGGATAGTCAGTTTAACGAGGGCATGTTTGGCAGCATGAGTGAAGGAGGCTTTGTTGTGAAATAGGAAGCCGATTCTAGATTTAACTTTGGATTGGAGATGCTTAATGTGAGTCTGGAGGGATAGTTTACAGTCTAACCAGACACCTAGGTATTTGTAGTTGTCCACATACTCTAGGTCAGACCCACCGAGAGTAGTGATTCTAGTCGGGTGGGCGGGTGCCAGCAGCGTTCGATTGAAGAGCATGCATTTAGTTTTACTAGTGTTTAAGAGCAGTTGGAGGCTACGGAAGGAGTGTTGTATGGCATTGAAGCTTGTTTGTAGGTTTGTTAACACAGTGTCCAATGAAGGGCCAGATGTATACAAAATGGTGTCGTCTGCGTAGAGGTGGATCTGAGAATCACCAGCAGCAAGAGCGACATCATTGATATACACAGAGAAAAGAGTCTGCCCGAGAATTGAACCCTGTGGCACCCCCATAGAGACTGCAATAGGTCCAGACAACAGGCCCTCCGATTTGACACATTGAACTCTATCTTAGAAGTAGTTGGTGAACCAGGCGAGGCAGTCATTTGAGAAACCAAGGCTATTTAGTCTGCCAATAAGAATGTGGTGGTTGACAGAGTCGAAAGCCTTGGCCAGGTCGATGAAGACGGCTGCACAGTACTGTCTATTATCGATCGTGGTTATAATATCGTTTAGGACCTAGAGCGTGGCTGAAGTGCACCCATTACCAGCTCGGAAACCGGATTGTATAGCCGAGAAGGTACGGTGGGATTCGAAATGGTCGGTGATCTGTTTGTAACTTGGCTTTCAAATACTTTCGAAAGGCAGGGCAGGATGGATATAGGTCTGTAACAGTTTGGAGTCAGAGTGTCACCCCCTTTGAAGAGGGGGATGGCCGTGGCAGCTTTCCAATCTCTGGGGATCTCAGACGTTACGAAAGAGAGGTTGAACAGGCTAGTAATAGGGGTTGCGACAATTTCGGCTGCTAATTTTAGAAAGAAAGGGTCCAGATTGTCTAGCCTAGATGATTTGTAGGGGTCCAGATTTTGCAGCTCTTTCAGAACATCAGCTGTCTGAATTTGTGTGAAGGAGAAGCGGGGTGGGGGCATGGGCAAGTTGCAGCGGAGGGTGCAGAGCTGGTGGCCGGGGTAGTGGTAGCCAGATGGAAAGCATGGCCAGCCGTTGCAAAATGCTTGTTGAAATTCTCGATTATTGTAGATTTATTGGTGGTGATAGTGTTTCCTAGCCTCAGTGCAGTTGGCACCTGGGAGGAGGTGCTCTTATTCTCCATGGACTTTACAGTGTCCCAAAACATTTTGGAGTTAGTGCTACAGGATGCAAATTTCTGTTTGAAAAAGCTAGCCTTTGCTTTCCTAACTTTTATTTATTTTATTTTATTTCACCTTTATTTAACCAGGTAAGCCAGTTGAGAACAGGTTCTCATTTACAACTGCGACCTGGCCAAGATAAAGCAAAGCAGTGCAATAAAAACGACACAGAGTTACATATGGGGTAAAAAACATAAAGTCAAAAATACAACAGAAAATATATATACAGTGTGTGCAAATGTAGCAAGTTATGGAGGTAATGCAATAAATAGGCTATAGTGCAAAATAATTACAATAGTATTAACACTGGAATGCTAGATGTGCAAGAGATTATGTGCAAATAGAGATACTGGGGTGCAAAAGAGCAAAATAAATAACAATATAGGGATGAGGTAGTTGGGTGGGCTAATTTCAGATGGGCTGTGTACAGGTGCAGTGATCGGTAAGGTGCTCTGACAACTGATGCTTAAAGTTATTGAGGGAGATAAGAGTCTCCAGCTTCAGAGATTTTTGCAATTCGTTCCAGTCATTGGCAGCAGAGAACTGGAAGGAATGGCGGCCAAAGGAGGTGTTGGCTTTGGGAATGACCAGTGAGATATACCTGCTGGAGCGCAGACTACGGGTGGGTGCTGCTATGGTGACCAATGAGCTAAGATAAGGCGGGGATTTGCCTAGCAGTGATTTATAGATGGCCTGGAGCCAGTGGGTTTGACGACGAACATGTAGTGAGGACCAGCCAACAAGAGCGTACAGGTCACAGTGGGGCTTTGGAGACAAAACGGATGGCACTGTGATAGACTACATCCAATTTGCTGAGTAGAGTGTTGGAGGCTATTTTGTAAATGACATCGCCGAAGTCAAGGATCGGTAGGATAGTCAGTTTAACGAGGGCATGTTTGGCAGCATGAGTGAAGGAGGCTTTGTTGCGAAATAGGAAGCCGATTCTAGATTTAACTTTGGATTGGAGATTCTTTATGTGAGTCTGGAAGTTGAGTTTACAGTCTAACCAGACACCTAGGTATTTGTAGTTGTCCACATACTCTAGATCAGACCCGTCGAGAGTGGTGATTCTAGTCGGGTGGGCGGGTGCCAGCAGCGTTCGATTGAAAAGCATGCATTTAGTTTTACTAGTGTTTAAGAGCAGTTGGAGGCTACTGAAGGAGTGTTGTATGGCATTGAAGCTCGTTTGGAGGTTTGTTAACACAGTGTCCAATGAAGGGCCAGATGTATACAAAATGGTGTCGTCTGCGTAGAGGTGGATCTGAGAGTCACCAGCAGCAAGAGCGACATCATTGATATACACGGAGAAAAGTGTCGGCCCAAGAATTGAACCCTGTGGCACCCCCATAGAGACTGCCATAGGTCCAGACAACAGGCCCTCCGATTTGACACACTGAACTCTATCTGAGAAGTAGTTGGTGAACCAGGCGAGGCAGTCATTTGAGAAACCAAGGCTATTTAGTCTGCCAATAAGAATGCGGTGGTTGACAGAGTCGAAAGCCTTGGCCAGGTCGATGAAGACGGCTGCACAGTACTGTCTATTATCAATCGCGGTTACAATATCGTTTAGGACCTTGAGCGTGGCTGAAGTGCACCCATGACCAGCTCGGAAACCGGATTGCATAGCGGAGAAGGTGCGGTGGTATTCGAAATGGTCGGTGATCTGTTTGTTAACTTGGCTTTCAAATACTTTCGAAAGGCAGGGCAGGATGGATATAGGTCTGTAGCAGTTTGGATCTAGAGTGTCACCCCCTTTGAAGAGGGGGATGACCGCGGCAGCTTTCCAATCTCTGGGGATCTCAGACGTTATGAAAGAGAGGTTGAACAGACTAGTAATAGGGGTTGCGACAATTTCGGCGGCTAGTTTTAGAAAGAAAGGGTCCAGATGGTCTAGCCCAGCTGATTTGTAGGGGTCCAGATTTTGCAGCGCTTTCAAAACATCAGCTGTCTGAATTTGTGTGAAGGAGAAGCGGGGGGGGGGCATGGGCAAGTTGCAGCAGAGGGTGCAGAGTTGGTGGCCGGGGTAGTGGTAGCCAGATGGAAAGCATGGCCAGCTTGTGTATATTGGTTCCTAACTTCCCTGAAAAGTTGCTTATCGCGGGGGCTATTTGATGCTAATGCAGTACGCCACATGAGGATTTTGTGCTGGTCAAGGGCAGTCAAGTCTGAGGAGGACCAGGGGCTATATCTGTTCTTAGTTCTGAATTTCTTGAATGGGGCCTGCTTATTTAAGATTGAGAGGAAAGCACTTTTAAAGAACAACCAGGCATCCTCTACTGACGGAATGAGATCGATATCCATCCAGGATACCTGGGCCAGGTCAAGTAGGAAGGCCTGCTCGCTAAAGTGTTTTAGGGAGCGTTTGACAGTGATGAGGAGTGGTCGTTTGACCGCGGACCCGTTACGGACGCAGGTAATAAGGCAGTGATCGCTGAGATCCTGGTTGAAGACAGCGGAGGTGTATTTAGAGGGTAAGTTAGTCAGGATGATATCTATGAGGGTGCCCATGTTTACGGATTTAGGGTTGTACCTGGTAGGTTCCTTGATATAATTTGTGTGAGATTGAGGGCATCTAGTTTGGATTGTAGGATGGCCGGGGTGTTAAGCATATCCCAGTTTAGGTCACCAAGCAGTACGAACTCTGAGGATAGATGGGGGGCAATCAATTCACATATGGTGTCCAGGGCACAGCTGGGGGCTGAGGGTGGTCTGTAGCAGGCTACTGGGCGGCAGGTGGCTTAGTGGGTAAGAGCGTTGTGCCAGTAACCGAAAGGTCGCTGGTTCTAATCCCCGAGCCGACTAGGTGAAAAATCTGTCGATGTGCCCTTAAGCAAGGCACTTAACCCTAATTGCTCCTGTAAGTCGCTCTGGATAAGAGCGTCTGCTAAATGACGTAAATGTAAAATGTAAATGTAGCAAGTGGCAACAGTGAGAGACTTATTTCTGGAAAGGTGGATTTTTAGAAGTAGGAGCTCAAACTGTTTGGGCACAGACCTGGATAGTATGATAGAGCTCTGCAGGCTATCTCTACAGTAGATTGCAACTCCACCCCCTTTGGCAGTTCTATCTAGACGGAAAATGTTGTAGTTGGAGATGGACATTTCTGGTGGTCTTCCTAAGCCAGGATTCAGACACTGCTAGAACATCAGGGTTGGCGGAGTGTGCTAATGCAATGAATAACTCAAACTTGGGAAGGAGGCTTCTGATGTTAACATGCAAAAAGCCAAGGCTTTTACGGTTACAGAAGTCAACAAATAATGGCGCCTGGGGAGTAGGAGTGAAACAGGGGGCTGCAGGGCCTGGGTTAACCTCTACATCACCAGAGGAACAGAGGAGGCTAGAATAAGGATACGGCTAAAGGCTTTAAGAACTGGTCTTCTAGTGCGTCGGGTACAGAGAATAAAGGGGGCAGATTTCCGGGCGTTGTAGAATAGATTCAGGGCATTATGTACAGACAAGGATATGGAAGGATATGAGTACAGTGGAGGTAAACCAAAGCGTTGGGTAACAATGAAATATATAGTATCACTGGAGGCACCGATTGAGCCGGTCTCCATGTGTATGGGGGGTGGAACAAAGGAGCTATTTGAGGCAGTTTGAGAGGGACTTGGGGCTCTACAATTAAATTGTATAATAAGAACTAACTGGAACAGCAATAGGCAAGGCATATTGACATGGGAGAGAGGGATAAAGCAATCACAGGTGTAATTCGAGAGAGCTAAGACAACAACTGGTAATGGCGATGAAAGTTTGGGCTGAGGCTAAACAGATAAAACAGGACAGGGTCCCGTGTAAAGGAACAGTCCAGCAGGCATCAGCTGTGCAGCTGAGTGATCATAAGGTCCAGTGAACAGCAATGTGACTCCAAGAGCAGTTCGAATTGGTGCTACAGCACAGGCGATCAGGAAGCACGGCTGTTGAATTGCGTGTGCTAGCGGGCCGGATCTTCGTGGTCGTCGCAAGGGGAAGCCTGTTGAAACCACAGACGATTACGTCGGCAGACCAGTCGTGATGGATCGGCGGGGCTCCGTGTCGACACTAGGAGGTCCCGTCCGGTTGACAGAGAGGTAGATAGCTGGGAGATGGGCCTGACTCGAGGCTAGCTCAAGGCTGATTAGCCAACCACAACATCCATTCGGTTGCAGCTAGCTAGTTGCGATGAACCGTTGTTAAAGGTCCAGTGATTCAGTGATTCCGGCAGAAAATCCGATATGTTCTGGATCGATAACGCGCTGTACAGACTGGCCAATAATAGTCCAGGCTAGAGCTGGCTGGTAGGTAGTGCAGGCCACGGACAATGGTGAACCCCCCCCCCCCCCCCCGCTAATGGTGGCTAATAGCAAGTAGCTAGTTAGCTGGCTACTCCCGTCCGGTAGACAGAGAGGTAGATAGCCGGGATATGGGCCTGGCTTGAGGCTAGCTCAAGGCTAACTGGTGCTTGCTTCGGGGGCAGTGGTGATTAGCCAACAGCAACATCTATTCAGTTGCGGCTAGCTGGTTGCGATCCGGTGTTAAGGTCCAGTGATTCAGTTATTCCGGCAGAAAATCTGATGTTCTGGGTGAAAACCGCTAATGGTGGCTAATAGCAAGTAGCTAGTTAGCAGGCTAGCTAGTTTCAACTGGAGATTCTAGATAAAAAGGTAAGTAAATAATAGAATCCGTTCCACATTGAGTGAGGCGGGTTGCAGGAAAGTATATTTAGTAGAAGGATGAAAAGTGTGATAGGGGAATATATACAACAAAAGACAAAAAAAAGAGAAAAACTGGCTATTTACACGGACACACAGGAGTACACGACCGCACTGCTACGCCATCTTGGACAAGTTTCAGATTGATCCAGTGAAGCATTGCAATACTGAACTATTTTGTATCAAGTCTGCCCAAATGTGCCGAATTGGTCAATTGATACATTTTCAAGTACATAACTATAGAGAACATACAAAAATGATATGGTAATACAAAATGTAACTTTACACACTCACAGGAATGTCATACATGATGGATCATTAGCTTATACACTAACTTTCACACATCTAGATGGCCGGGCGGGGTGGGTGTGGAGCTAGAGACAGCAAGGGTTCAAACTGTAGAACCCAGTTCCTACATTTGAATATAAAAATTGATTTTATCAATCAAAACATTTTATCTCTGGGACCCTCAGGATGACAAATCAGAGCAAGATTACTGAATGTAAGTACATTATTTACCTTCAGAGGTGAATGTATCAAACCAGTTGCCGTGATACGTTTTTTGTTGTTGTGCACTCTCCTCAAACAATGGCATGGTATTTTTTCACTGTAATAGCTACTCTAAATTGGACAGTGCAGTTAGATTAACTCAGTTGGTAGAGCATGGCGCTTGCAACGCCAGGGTGGTGGGTTCGTTTCCCACGGGGGGCCAGTATGAAAAATGTATGCACTCACTAACTGTAAGTCGCTCTGGATAAGAGCGTCTGCTAAATGACTCAAATGTAAATGTAAATGTAAGAATTTAAGCTTTCTGCCCATATAAGACATGTCTATGTCCTGGAAAGTTTGCTGTTACTTACAACAGTCATGCTAATCACATTAGCGCACGTTATCTCAACCGTCCCGTACACGGGACACCGATCCCGTAGAGGTTAATGCTGCACAATGTCAACACACACACACACATCAACTGTTACTATTTTACCTGAAACATCTGATGTGTGTGTGTGTGTGTGTGTGCGTGCGTGCGTGTGCGTGTGTGTGTTTTTGGTAGTTATTCCTGGGATCCCAGCGGTGCGTCCCATCCTGCTTAATGGATTCCCAGTCCAGCTCAGGGAATGACAAACACAGGAAGAGGACTGCATTCAGCAGGCAGTAAGTGAACACACATACGTTTATGGCTCCTCACACACACACACACACACACACACACACACACACACACACACACACACACACACACACACACACACACACTGCACACACTGCACCTTCTCTTATATGAAGCGGAGGCTGTAGTAAAGTAAATCTCCTCTCTGTAACTTTCCCAGAATTCCAGCAGTCTCCTGTGTCCCATCATGCTTCAGCCAGACATTCTCTCTCTCTCTCTCTCAACCATGTACAGTTGAAGTCGGAAGTTTACATACACTTAGGTTGGAGTCATTAAAACTTGTTTTTCAACCACTCCACAAATTTCTTGTTAACAAACTATAGTTTTGGCAAGTCGGTTAGGACATCTACTTTGTGCATGACACAAGTCATTTTTCCAACAATTGTTTACAGACAGATTATTTAACTTATAATTCACTTTATCACAATTCCAGTGGGTCAAAGGTTTACATACACTAAGTTGACTGTGCCTTTAAACAGCTTGGAAAAATCCAGAAAATGATGTCATGGCTTTAGAAGCTTCTGATAGGCTAATTGACATCATTTGAGTCAATTGGAGGTGTACCTGTGGATGTATTTCAAGGCCTACCTTGAAACTCAGTGCCTCTTTGCTTGACATCATGGGAAAATCAAAATAAATCAGCCAACACCTCAGAAAAAAATGTGTAGACCTCCACAAGTCTGGTTCATCCTTGGGAGCAATTTCCAAACGCCTGAAGGTACCACGTTCATCTGTACAAACAATAGTATGCAAGTATAAACACCATGGGACCACGCAGCCGTCATACTGCTCAGGAAGGAGACGCATTCTGTCTCCTAGAGATGAACGTACTTTGGTGTGAAAAGTGCAAATCAATCCCAGAACAACAGCAAAGGACCTTGTGAAGATGCTGGAGGAAACAGGTACAAAAGTATCTATATCCATAGTAAAACTAGTCCTATATCGACATAACCTGAAAGGCCGCTCAACAATGAAGAAGCCACTGCTCCAAAACCGCCATAGAAAAGCCAGACTACGGTTTGCAACTGCACATGGGGACAAAGATCGTACTTTTTGGGGAAATGTCCTCTGGTCTGATGAAACAAAAATAGAACTGTTTGGCCATAATGACCATCGTTATGTTTGGAGGAAAAAGGGGGACGCTTGCAAGCCGAAGAACACCATCACATCCGTGAAGCACGGGGGTGGCAGCATCATGCTGTGGGGATGCTTTGTTGCAGGAGGGACTGGTGCACTTCACAAAATAGATGGCATCATGAGGAAGGAAAATTATGTGGATATATTGAAGCAACATCTCAAGACATCAGTTAGGAAGTTAAAGCGTGGTCGCAAATGGGTCTTCCAAATGGACAATGACCCCAAGCATACTTCAAAAGTTGTGGCAAAATGGCTTAAGGACAACAAAGTCAAGGTATTGGAGTGGCCATCACAAAGCCCTGACCTCAATCCTATAGAACATTTGTGGGCAGAACTGAAAAAGTGTGTGCGAGCAAGGAGGCAGGAATGGACCGAAATTCACCCAACTTATTGTGGGAAGCTTGTGGAAGGCTACACGAAATGTTTGACCCAAGTTAAACAATTTAAAGGCAATGCTACCAAATACTAATTGAGTGTATGTAAACTTCTGACCCACAGGGAATGTGATGAAAGAAATAAAAGCTGAAATAAATCATTCTCTCTACTATTATTCTGACATTTCACATTCTTAAAATAAAGTGGTGATCCTAACTGACCTAAGACAGGGAATTTTTACTAGGATGAAATGTCAGGAATTGTGAAAAACTGAGTTTAAATGTATTTGGCTAAGGTGTATGTAAACCTCCGACTTCAACTGTAAATGCACTCAAGAAAGAAAGTAGTATTTCTATTTCATTGCCACTGAAATGAAAAACAGTGAAACAAAGCAGAATATTTTCCTCTGTTCAGGGTAGTTAAAGTAAGAAATGGCTGACTTCTGTGTTCTGAAAGACATTCCAATATTAACAACGTCCCTGAGCACCACAGCATTGTTTTCCTGTTCCATTGTCCTGAGAGGGAAACACACAAAGTCACACACCCTCACCTCAACACACTACAATGGCCAGTTGGCTGGTTAGCTCTCTACACTTCAGACACAGCAGAATCCCACTGGAGTGCCCTCTAGCCTACTGCACCAGTCCCACACAGCCACAACATCATCCAGGGAGATTTCAATCCAGATTACAGAACGTTTTTATTTTCTTAAACCTGAGGTTTCAAGTTTTATTGTCACGTGCACAAGTACTGTGAAACGCCTTTCTTGCCAGCTCTTTCCCAACAACGCATTTATCGATATCAGTAGTACAAAAAAATAAAAAGTAATGTGGAACAAAAACACATGAGAAATAGAAATAAGAAGAACACGAGAAAGTAAGTAAGCTATATACAGGGTCAGTTCTAGGTTCAACGCCAATACCATATTTACAATGTGCAGGGATACTGGATTGGTAGGGGTAGATACGTATAGGGGTAAGGTGACTAGGCATACGAATATATGATGAACAGAATAACAGCAGCGTATAGGATGATTGCATGTGAGTGTGTGTGCGTCTCTGTAGAGTCAGTATGAATTTGTATGCGTGTCATGTACAGTTCATTTGGAAAGTATTCAGACCCCTTACCATTTTCCACATTTTGTTACGTTACAGCCCTATTCTAAAATTGATTAAATAAATACTCATCAATCTACACACAATACCCCATAATGACAAGTGAAAAAAGGTATTTAGAAATGTTAGCTAATTTATATATATATTTTTTAACAGCAATACCTTATTTACCGAAGTATCCTTTGCTATGAGAGATGAAATTGAGCTCAGGTGAATCCTGTTTCCATTGATCATCCTTGAGATGTTTCTACAACTTGATTTTAGTCCACCTGTGGTAAATTCAATTGATTGGACATTACATTTACATTTTAGTCATTTAGCAGACGCTCTTATCCAGAGTGACTTACAGTTAGTGAATGCATACATTTTCATACTGGCCCCCCGTGGGAAACGAACCCACAACCCTGGCGATGCAAGCGCCATGCTCTACCAACTGAGCTACACGGGGCCACGATTTGGAAAGGCACACACCTGTCTACAAAAGGTCCCACAGTTGACAGTGCATGTCAGAGCAAAAACCAATCCATGAGGTCGAAGGAATTGTCCGTAGAGCTCCGAGACAGGATTGTGTCAAGGCACAGATCTGGGGAAGGGTACCAAAACATTCCTGCAGCATTGAAGGTCCCAAAGAACACAGTGGCCTCCATCATTCTAAATGGAAGAAGTTTGGAACCACCAAGACTCTTCCTAGAGCTGGCCGCCCGGCCAAACTGGGCGGCAGGTAGCTTAGTGGGTAAGAGCGTTGTGCCAGTAACCGAAAGGTCGCTGGTTCTAATCCCCGAGCCGACTAGGTGAAAAATCTGTCGATGTGCCCTTGAGCAAGGCACTTAACCCTGATTGCTCCTGTAAGTCGCTCTGGATAAGAGCGTCTGCTAAAATGACTAAAAAAAAAAAAAAAATGAGTCATCGGGAGAGAAGGGCCTTGGTCAGGGAGGTGACCAAGAACCCAATGGTCACTCTGACAGAGCTCCAGAGTTCCTCTGTGGAGATGGGAGAACCTTCCAGAAGGACAACCATCTCTGCAGCATTCCACCAATCAGGCCTTTGTTGTAGAGTGGCCAGACAGAAGCCACTCCTCAGTAAAAGGCACATGTCAGCCCACTAAAGGACTCTCAGGCCAAGATTCTCTGGTCTGATGAAACAAAGATTGAACTCTTTGGCCTGAATGCCAAGCGTCACGTCTGGAGGAAACCTGGCACCATCCCTATGGTGAAGCATGGTGGTGGAAGCATCATGCTGTGGGGATGTTTTCAGCTGCAGGGACTGGGAGGCTAGTCAGGATCGAGGGAAAGATGGGAGGAGCAAAGTACAGAGAGATCCTTGATGGAAACCTGCTCCAGAGCGCTCAGGACCTCAGATTGGGGCGAAGGTTTACCTTCCAACAGGACAACGACCCTAAGCACACAACCAAGACAACGCAGGAGTGGCGTCGGGACAAGTCTTTGAATGTCCTTGAGTGGCCCAGCCAGAGCCCGGACTTGAACCCGATTGAACATCTCTGGGGAGACATGAAAATAGCTGTGCAGCGACGCTCCCCATCCAACCTGACAGAGCTTGAGACGATCTGCAGAGAAGAATGGGAGAAACTCCCCACATACAGGTGTGCCAAGCTTGTAGCGTCATACCCAAGAAGACTCAAGGCTGTAATCGCTGCCAAAGGTGCTTCAACAAAGTACTGAGTAAAGGGTCTGACTACTTATGTAAATGTGATATTTTCCATTTTTTAAATTTGATAAATTTGCAAACATTTATAAAAACCTGTTTTTGCTTTGTCATGATAGGGTATTGTGGGTAGATTAATGAGGGGGGAAAAAACGATTTAATCAATTTTAGAATAAGGGTGTAACGTAAGAAAATGTGAAAAAAAGTCAAGGGGTCTGAATACTTTCCGAAGCACTGTATGTGTGTGTGTGGACTATCTGTATTGACCCTTTTATTTTATTTATATTTTTGCACTGACTTTATGCACACTCACAGGACTCACACACACACACACACGCACACAAGCACACACTTCATTTGCTCACACATACAAGTGCATTCAGAAAGTATTCAGACAAGTCTCTGAATACTTCTGTGTGTGTGTGTGTGTTTAAAAACATGTGTGTTGACGTGTTTAACTATTCTTGTGGGGAACAGAAAAGTAAACAAACAAAATGTTGACCAACTGGGGGCATATTGTTAGTCCCCACAAGGAGAAATGCTATTTCTAGAAGGGTTAGGGTTAAGGTTAGAATTAGTGTTAGGTTTAGAATTACGTTAAGGGTTAGGAGCTGGGTTAGTTTTAGGGTTAGGGTTAGGAGCTAGCGTTAGGTTTAGAGTTAGGGTTAGGGTTAGGGTTAAGGTTAGGTGTTTGGGTTAAGGTTATGGTTAGGGTAAGGGTAAGAGTACGGGTTAGGGTTAGGTTTAGGGTTAGGGGTTAGGGAAAATAGGGTTTTGTGTGTCCCCTAAAGGTTAGCTGTACAAGACTGTCTGATATGGAGGTCATGGATGGCAGGGAGCTGTCAAGGGGTGCTGAAGGTGGGTGTGGTGCATGAATCAAGCGCAGGACGCAGAAGCTCAGTCCAAAAGACTTTAGTGCAATATTCACGTAGAAAATAAGCCCGAAGGCGAAATAACGGCGCACACAGGCGTCAAACAAACGGCGCACTAACATGTGCGAAAAACCTCTCCAAAACACTGGAGGGAAGTACGTAGCTCCAACACAAAACAGAAGAGCAATCACACACAAAGACAAACACACACAACGAGAACTAAATAGGACACTAACGAGGACTAACAAGACACAGGTGTACAACATCAAGACAAAACCAAACGAACATGAAACATAGATCGGTGGCAGCTAGTACTCCGGGGACGACGACCGCCGAAGCCTGCCCGAACCAGGAGGAGGAGCAGCCTCGGCCGAAACCGTGACAGGAGCTTGGCCCCAGTGATGTACTGGGCTGTAGTGCCACCCTCTGTAGTGCCATGCGATCGAGGGCGGTGCAGTTGCAATACCAAGCAATGATGCAGACAATCAAGATTCTCTCAATGGTGCAGCTGTAGAACCTTTTGAAGATTTGAGGGCCCATTCCAAATATTTTCCAGCTCCTGAGGGGGAAGAGGCGCTGTTGCGCCTTCTTCACGACTGTGTTGGTGTATGTGGACCATTTTAAGTCCTTAGTGAATTGGACACGGAGGAACTTGAAGCTCTTGATCCGCTCCACTACAGCCCCGTCGATGTGGATGGTAGGACTATGTTGTTTTTTCCCTTCATCTGCAATTTATTGCATTAGAGCCAAAGTCTTCTGGACAGGGCAATCACTCAGTCACTTTCTCCTTCTCCTCCCTACTCCCTCTCTCCTTCTATTACTTTCTCTCTCCCTCACCCCCCCCCTCTCTCTCTCGCTTTCTCTAGCTTTCTCTCCCTCAATTTCTCTCTCCCTCACTTTCTCTCTCCCTTACTTTCTCTCTTTCTCTTTCTTTCTCTTTCTTTCTCTAGCTTTCTCTCTCTAGCTTTTTCTCTCTCGCTTTCTCTCTCTAGCTTCCTCTCTCTCTAGCTTTCTCTCTCCCTCTCTCTCAATTCAATTTCAATTTAAGGGGCTTTATAGGCATGGGAAACATATGTTAGTTAACATTGCCAAAGTAAGTGAAGTAGATAGTAAACAAAAGTGAAATAAACAATAAAAATGTACAGTAAACATTACAGTCACACAAGTTCCAAAAGAATAAAGACATTTCAAATGTCATATTATGTCTATATACAGTGTTGTAATGATGTGCAAATAGTTAAAGTACAAATGGGAAAATAAATCAACATAAATATGGGTTGTATTTACAATGGTGTTTGTTCTTCACTGGTTGCCCTTTTCTTGTGGCAACAGGTCACAAATCTTGCTGCTGTGATTGAACACTGTGGTATTTCACCCAGTAGATATGGGAGTTTATCCAAATTGGTGGGTCTGTGTAATCTGAGGGAAATATGTGTCTCTAATATGGTCATACATTTGGCAGGAGGTTAGGATGTGCAGCTCAGTTTCCACCTCATTTTGTGGGCAGTGTGCACTCTCTTTCTCTGTCTCTCCCTCTCTCTGTAGTATCAGTAGCCCTATCAGTTATAAGGGGAAGAGGACACCAGACCCAGATGCCGGCACAGCTCAGCAGCACTCAGGAGCTGGATGTGGCTTCTGGACTCTGACTCTGGCACTGGGGCTGGACTGGATACCCGCCTAATAACCCTTTACCGCTAATGCAGCTAAAACCCTGACACACACACACACACTAAGAGATAGCTCTGTGTCTTGCTGAGTGTTTGCGCTGTAACAGGATCTATTGCTAGCTGAGCAGAGCATTAGCATCGTATTTGTCTTACTGAGATTTACTGTCAGGGCCCAGGTCTGACAGAATCTGTGCAGAAGATCTAAGTTCTGCTGTAGGCCCTCCTTGGTTGGTGACAGAAGCACCAGATCATCAGCAAACAGAAGACATTTGACTTCAGATTCTAGTAGGGTGAGGCCGGGTGCTGCAGACTGTTCTAGTGCCCTCGCCAATTCGTTGATATATATGTTGAAGAGGGTGGGGCTTAAACTGCATCCCTGTCTCACCCCACGGCCCTGTGGAAAGAAATGTGTGTGTGTTTTGCTAATTTTAACCGCACACTTGTTGTTCGTGTACATGGATTTTATAATGTCGTATGTTTTTCCCCCAACACCACCTTCCATCAATTTGTATAGCAGACCCTCTCACACACACACACACACCCTTTCTCTTTCTCCACACTAGATTATCTCTCACCACAGCTGACTGTTGGCCCCCAGCCCTTCACCTTTTCAACACAGCAGTTGACAGAACATTTTCACATTAAAGACTCTACACAGTCTTCGGAAACAGCCGACAGAGGTCAGTTTGCGTCGCCTTCCAAAAATTCAACCGCACAAATGTATGTAGAACTACGGAGAGAGCAACGCAAACGGACCTCCGTCAGCTCCGTTTGTGTAGACTGTGCAGACCCCTTTAATGTCTCCCCCCACATCCATCCACACACACCACTCCTCAGCCAAGCACTGTACAACTCCCCAATCCAAACCTCCCCCTCTCAGCCCCCTACCTCTTTGGCCCCAGAATATCATCCAAAAACTGTTCAGCCCCCCCATCCCCCCCATACACACAGGGGGTTGACGAGTCCAGCAGAGTCCATGTCTTGAACGCATTCCCAGTGTACAGGCTGAATGTGTGGGAGCGCACACACACACAAACACACAAACGATTGTGTGCTGCCGACACACACAGGGAATTGTTATGTAAACACCACAGACACGTTCAGAGGGAGTGAGAGCTGGATCGCAAACCGCATAGCCTACACACACTACCCCACATTACACACACACCCACACACACGCACGCACGTACACACACACACACACACACACACACACACACACTACCCCACATTACACACACACCCACACACACACGCACGCACGTACACACACACACACACACACACACACACACACACTACCCCACATTACACACACACCCACACACACGCACGCACGCACGTACACACACACACACACACACACACATCACTGGAGTACACAGACAGACAAGCCACTAAAAGTCACACATTATACAGACCAGTAGACCTACAGTGACAACAGAGGATGACAGTCATCCAGACAATTATTATACAGAAATGCACAGGCATAAAATCACATAAACACATACTGTAATGCTGCCTTTCTCCCACAGAGATATTTTTCATAGAGTAGGTATGGCCCGGGGACACACTAGAGATACCCTACACAAAGGCATGCATTGAGGCACACACACACACTGAGGATAAATAACCATGTGAACAGGCCTGCAGAGACACATATTATGGGGTTACTTAGTTACAACACATTAAAAACGCCCCAGTCAGAGGAAGAGATCCAGCTGTCCATTCAGAAGGTCAGCAGGAGGAGAGGTCTCTCGCCCTCTCTCGCTCTCTTAGTGTGTGTGTGTGTGTGTGTGTGTGTGTGTGTGTGTGTGTGTGTGTGTGTGTGTGTGTGTGTGTGTGTGTGTGTGTGTGCGTGTGCGCGTGTGCGTGTGCGTGTGCGTGTGCGTGTGCGTGTGTGTGTGTGTGTGTGTGTGTGTACGTGCGTGCGTGTGTGTGTGTGTGTTTGACAGAGAGAGAGTAAGAGAGCTGAGAATGTGTTTTGGGGTGGGGGAAGGAATAAACTCCAAATGAAATAATATATTGACTATATCTCTATTGGCTATTGTTCATCTGATGTGATTTTGTCATTTGTTTAATTTGCCAGTAATGATTAGGCTAAATAGATAGCCTACAATAGCTTAGGCTGAGTAGGCCCCACATGTAATTGACCAATGACAATAAGTAGGCTAGCCTAGGCTGATAGGCCTGTAACATATAAACATCAGACCCTAGTCTAGTCTCACTATATTAGCCTACCGTTCAGTTACCGCTAAAATATCACCTGCACGGATTTCCCAGAAGGAACTCCTTGCTTCAGCTGACTCTTTCGTGCCACTGCGAGCCTCACGCCGCAGAGTGGAGCGGGGTTGACGCTCCAACGAGGCCGGATTTACTGCCGCGGACACTGGCCATCCATCACCGCTCTACTCATTGTCACAATCATCAGGAGAACCAGACTCCCGAGTCCTCCCGGAATTCTGCTGAGGCATTCCGACCCTACTCCATTGGCCTCCTCGACCTCAACACTGCCACCCCAGCACGGAAAGATATTCGATAACCTCAGCAAATCGGTATAGGCCTACTGTAACGTTCCCGTACAAGAGATAATACAAACCGATATGCTATGGAGACATTTACAAAACAAAACAAAGAAAACAAACAAACAAGAAATGGGAGCCAGTGCCCACTTTGCTCAGACAAAAACACGCTTTGACGCTGGAGAAAAATATTTAAACAATGCGTAAAACGGTGTGTGATACGCCTAGGATCATGGGTCAATATCGGTAGACTATTGTAAGGATTTGATTAATCTGAAACATAATCTGTCATAAATTCTACAGTGTCAGTGTCTCATATAGAATGATTAGCATTGGAGAGAGGCAGAGAGAACAGACTTCACCATAATGATTTGAAAAATAAAACCTCCAAAGTCCTTCTTCTTCTCCTCTCCAGGAAACTGGGGGATGGATAGACTGCTTTTACCAGCTATCAGAGAGCACACACAAGCTGGACTGTAGGTCTCCACCATACTTCTACCAGCTATCAGAGAGCACACACAAGCTGGACTGTAGGTCTCCACCATACTTCTACCAGCTATCAGAGAGAACACACAAGCTGGACTGTAGGTCTCCACCATACTTCTACCAGCTATCAGAGAGCACACACAAGCTGTGAGAGTATGTAGAATTCTGCAGTGAAACACTGTATGCTGGTGGAGAGAGAGCGAGGGGAGTGTGGGAAAGAGAACGTGATAGAGAGAGCGAGGGAAGTGTGGGAAAGAGAACATGATAGAGGGATGGGAGAGGGTGAGGGTAGAAAGAGGGATGGATGGGAGAGGGTGAGGGTAGAGAGAGACTGTTGAAAGCCCCCTAAGCCCCTTCTTACGCTGCAGCAATGTAATGTGAGCTAGCTAACTGCACCAGAGGGGAACCATCATCTGTGGACCCCAGTCTCTCTGAGCAGCCATTCCAACACACACACACACACTTGCCATTCCAAGGAGTTCGCATCCCTATTAATAGCCTGCTTCAAGGACTGAGGGATTGGGCAATGAGCCATGAGATGCTATCGGGTGACTGATACACACTTCTGTCTGCAAGGTATACTGCCATTCACTGCCTGAAAGGTTAGAAAAAGAACCCCTTATACGACATGTGTTTGTGTCCTGGTAAATACAGCAGTCCCATAGTAATAGAGTGTGTACCCAATTACTGTTAAGTAAACATGGGTATTATGTTTTTTATGTTTTAACTGGGAACAATAAATTCATCAATAAATGCATCACCCCCCCCCCCCCCACACACACAGTGGTGGAAAAACTACCCAATTGTCATATCTTAGTAAAATTAAAGAATCCTTAATAGAAAATTAAAATTATAAAAGTATTTCGTTTTAAATATACTTAAGCATCAAATGTAATTGCTAAAATATACTTACGTTTTGAAAGTAAAAGTATAAATCATTTCAAATTCCCTATATTAAGCAAACCAGACCCCCATTTTCTTGCTTTTTTTTATTTAGGCTAACCAGGGCCACACTCCAACACGCAGACATCATTTACAAACAAAGCATTTGTGTTTAGTGAGTCCACCAGATCAGAGGCAGTAGGGATGACCAGGCATGTTCTCTCAATAAGTGTGAGAATTTGACAATTTTCCTGTCCTGCTAAGTATTCAAAATGTAACGAGTACTTTTGGGTGTCAGGGAAAATGTATGGAGTAAAAAGTACATTATTTTCTTTAGGAATGTAGTGAGGTAAAAGCTGTAAAAAATATCAATAGTAAAGTACAGATACCCAAAAAAACTACTTAAGTAGTACTTTAAAGTACTTTACACCACTGCACACACACACACAGCACAGCACTCTCCCCCACTCTGATAAACATCAGCTACAGGGCGCGTGTGCCATTGTTTCACCTTCGCGCTAATTACTCAAGAGTTGTCCTCGAGCGCACTGGAGGGCGAGGGAGCGATCCATCATGTATGGCAGCGGGTGGAGGTCGTTTTATTGCAGCCAATCAATTGTCACGTTAAATAGCCCTGAAGGGAATCGCTTTAGGGAAAACCAAGTGGCCTTGAATTAGGGCGCACAGACAAAAGCAGCGCGCTGATCATGTTGTTCTTCTATTCTATTTTCTTTCTCTCTTGGAAATATTAATAAATTACCAGTAGGAGACAGGCAGCTCTTCTATAACCTACCCCCCACCACCCCTGTGTTTAGGTTGGTAGGGCATGGCATGCATACACCCGGTCGATATCTCAACCAGCATCAGGGGTGTCCCTGCCCTGGGGTCATCACACCAACGTAAACACACACAGAGATAGCGACTAGGCATTCCAGAACAAACAGAAAAAATACAACTTTTCTCTATGCCCCTCTTGGGCGGGATGGAAAAACACAGCCTTTAGTCTGTGGATGTCCAATAGGCTAGACGTATCCAATGCAGCAGCATTACTGCAGACCAGTGGTTCCCAACCAGGGGTACTAGGACCCTTGGGGGTACTTGGCCTATCCACAGGGGGTACTTGAGAAGACTCATGAGACTACAGGCCTACTGGTAAAATGCACATGAGGGGGTAAATCAGCGGTGCTCGGGGCAGAGCATAATTCAGTTGGTGGTACAGTAACCGAAAAAGGTTGGGAACCACTGCTGTAGACTACATCCATTAGGATGTCATAAACACTTTAGTTAAAGAGCTGAAGATGTGAGCCTGTGGTGGAGATGAAGCCTGTTTTTAAGGCCATTAGTGATTTAAAAATACCAATAAAACTATCCCGTTTCAGGGGCGAGACTGCCTTTTTTATATATATTTTTTATATGGCCAGTAAAAATATGACCCACAGACAGAATAAATACTAGTTCTGTTCTGGAGTTCGTCAGAAGAACTGTGGGGACCGCTCTCTGATTCTTAACATGAGAAGAGGGCCACAGGCAACGTTCCTCATCTGAAACCCCGCCCTTCTGAGTACTCTTCCGCCTGCTGATTGGCTTCTGAGACCTCTCCTGGCCGCTGGTTGGCTGTCCCTCGCGAGAGAGACAGAGAATTTGCTCATTACGGAGTGGGGCGGAGGCGCGCGGGCAGAACACGTAGAGACTGACCAGCAACCTGTCACCACAGCATATAGAGCGCAAGACCTAACAGAGCTTTTATACGGGAAACTGGAACGGACAGGGCTCCGGGATGTCTCCGAGGTCTCGTCCGTGAGAAACCACAGAATGAACAATCGAAACAGACACTGCAAAGTGAGGCAGGAGTTTTAATTGAAAGGAACATCTGGATATAACAGTTCCTTTTATTATTGCCTTTGGATACGTTGTTTCCAACTTCGCTTGACGGGTCGGAGTGGACTACCAACTGTGCTTCCAGTGGAGAGGTTCGTCTTGGCGAGCCAGGAGCGGGTATAAACAGCCGCTGACCGCGCACTCTGAGGTGGACTAATCTTTACCCAGCACCCGGTGGACTAGCCTACCAGGCAACGCCCGGAACCCGATCAGCTGATCACTTTGGATTCTTAGCGGGATAACTTTGGAACTTTCCCCCCTCGTGACAATGAGTCGGGCTGTGTACACTCTTGCGGCGGTAGCGCTCTCCCTCGCGCTGCTGTGCGGTCCAGGACCCCTTGGTCTGGTGCGTGCATTCGGCGACGAGGCAGAGGAGATGACTTGCGACCCGATACGCATCGCTATGTGCCAGGACCTGGGATACAACGTCACCAAGATGCCCAACCTGGTGGGCAACGTCCTGCAGTCAGACGCCGAGCTCCAGCTCACCACCTTCACACCACTCATACAGTATGGCTGCTCCAGCCAGCTGAAGGTACACACACACACAGCATATATTTTACTATTTTTGTGCGGACCTCAAATTGATTTCCATTAAAAATCCTAATTTTTCCTAAACGTAACCCTAACCTTAATCCTAACCCTAAACCCTACCCCTAATTGTAACCCTAAACCTAGCCCTAAGCCTAAAATAGCCTTTGTCCTCGTGGGGACCTGGGAAATGTCCTCACAAGGGAGAATGTTCCTTGTTTTACTATCCCTGTGGGGACTTTGGTGGATTTCCGGTACCCACACACACTCTCTCTAGCTGCTCCAGCCGACTAAAGGCATACACACACACTGTTGGTTCTCAGGCTGGGCTGTGTGTTGGAGCAGGCAGTGTATAGTGGAGAGAGACAGAGAGCACATGACAGAGTTGCAGGGAGGCAGCCAGTCTTGGTTCAGCAGCACGGGGCAATGAGGTAATACATGTCTGAGGAGAGGAGGGGGCCAGGCCAGCTCCACATGGCAACAACAATACTGCCCTCAGTACTACTCTCTGTAAGGCCACTTGTCTGCCTGAACCACCATGAAGCTGGAAATTAAATCCTTCCCATTTTGTCTTTCTCATATGGTTTTTATTGTCCTGACTGAAGTGACAAATGAGGACACTCTTAGAAAAAAAAAGGTGCAATCTAGAACCAAAAATGGTTCTTCGCTGTCCCCATAGGAGAACCCTTTGAAGAACCTCTTTTGGTTCCATGTAGAACCCAAAAGAGTTCTACCTGGAACCCAAAAGTGTTCTACCTGGAACCAAAAATGGTTCTCCTATGGGGACAGCCACAGAACCCTTTTGGAACCCTTTTTTCTAAGAGTGTAGTTATTTATGTGGTTAGATAGAAATGTCAGGATGAATGGATCCAGTTTTCTGTTGATATTTACTGTTGTTTACCATTCCATAGCCTGTAGACACAGCATACCACTGGCAACTTTGTCTCTAAGGATATTCCTTATCCTGACCATTGAGATACATTAACATATATTCAGTCCAATTCTAATTGATTTAAGGGCTTTTGTGGTATTATTATGGTGTTGTAGTTGGCTGGATGGTTATTTGTGTGATTATGGGTTTGCGTAGTTTGTGTTGTGATTGTCTGTCTCTTGTGGTTCAGTGTGTGAGCGTGTTATGTGAGCGCTCCGGAGTGACGGCCGTGAAATGTTTCCATTTCCTGTCTGAGCACAGAAACATCCCACAGATTAGGCTCTTTCTTACACACACACACACACACACACACACACACACACACACACACACACACACACACACACACACACACACACTCAGACATTCACCAGAGGAAATGGAAACTAGATCTTGCACATGGCTTTTCTAATAGGAAGAATCCCCCAGGTATCCACACACACACTGGGCCGTGAACAGAGGCGGCACTCAGCTTACCTGCTGCGGAGGAAAACAAGCCTTCTCCAGTCCAGCTAGTGATCAGAGAACAGTAGCACAGTTCCAACAGAGAGAAACATCACTGATATAATCTCACACTCTCACAATGCTGCCTTGCGCTTCCCACTGCTTCCCACGCCACAGGATAGCCCCCCCCCCCCACACACCTTAGCCCGATACATTCACTTGTGTTTATGGCTAGACAGTTATCTTTACTGCAGTATGCTGACCAGAGAGTCAGAGTAGAGTTTGTCCCTCTCAGTTAAAGTTAATCAGACGTTCATCTCTCCGGGACATTGTCTGTATGACTATTCAATTACCTGTTTATTTGTTGTAGTAGCTTTAATAATCATTTAGAAATTCACTAAAGGTTTCACCACAATCTTTTGTGATAGTTGCCTGGTTTTCCTGACTAAGCTCAAAACAAATTAGAATAGGAAGCAGACTAAGGACCATCATGCAACACAGGGAAAGCAGACACAGAGCAATGCACACAGAATCATCATAGAAACTATTTTAGAAATTCATTAAGTGACATATGCAAAGATAACACCTCTCTCTCTCTCTCTCTCTCTCTCTCTCGCTCCCCAGTTCTTCTTGTGTGCGGTGTACGTGCCCATGTGTACAGACAAGGTTCCCATCCCCATTGGGCCGTGTGGCAGCATGTGTCTGTCTGTCAAGAGGAAGTGCCTGCCTGTCCTAATAGAGTTTGGCTTCGTCTGGCCAGAGCTGCTCAACTGCAGCCTGTTCCCCCCTCAGAACGACCACAACCACATGTGTATGGAGGGTCCAGGGGACGAGGAGGCATTTGTCCGGCCCCTGCCGCCCCAGGAGGAGGAGTGCCAGGCCCTGGGGGCAGGGCCAGACCAGTATGCCTGGGTGAGGCGGAGCCACAGCTGTGCGCTGCAGTGTGGGTATGACGCAGGGCTGTACCGGCGAGGAGACAAGGTGTTTACAGACGTGTGGATGGCAGTGTGGGCAGTGTTGTGTTTCCTCTCTACCACTCTGACCGTCCTCACCTTCCTCCTGGACTCAACACGCTTCTCCTACCCCGAGAGACCCATCATCTTCCTCTCCATGTGCTCCAACCTCTACAGCGTCGCCTACCTGGTGAGGACATAGGACTTAGAGCAGGGGTAGGCAACCCTGGTCCTGGAGTGCCGCAGGCCCTTCATGTTTTTGATTTAACTGACCTGGAAGACCAGGTGTGTTCTAATTTAGGCAACCACTGAACTGTTCCAGCCGGTGACGCCTCCACATACAATTTAAGAAAATCATCAAGGATAACACAATAAAGCTTGAAAGCTTATTTCCATTGTGGTCCTTTTGGAGGGGGGTGCAGCAAGGATAGGCAGCAATGGTAGTGGCAACAAACAATGACAGACAAAATTGTTGTTTGTTTCATAAAATGAGCTAATTATTACAGTTCCATTTCCTAATAAACAAATGTGGACAGGTACATCTCCCTTGTCTCACATACCCCTAATATATACAACTATCTAAGTCTTATATATATATACAAGAAAGGAGGCCAGAGTCAGGCGTACCTACAGGGTGCATAGTTGGAACAGAAAACAGGGTTGCCTACCCCTGACTTAGACGATTAAGCTCATGTTTAAAGCACTGGGCTGTTTCTCAATAGTTTAAATTAGCCTCCTCTTCTCCATGATCACCAATATGACAGGTGGGAGCAGTTTGTTGTAAACCTGTCCAGTCCTTTCAGCTACCAGTGGTAATGAGGAAAGTAGACAAGGACAGGAAGCCATGCTAGAGTACGTAGACCCAGCCCTGGTCTCCTGGATGACCTGATGACCCCTGGTCTCCTGTATGACCTGGTGACCTCTGGTCTCCTGTATGACCCCTGTGTCTGTCTGTGTTTCCCTGTAGGTGCGCCTGACTCTGGGTCGGGAGCGTGTGTCCTGTGATCTGGAGGAGGCAGCGGTACCTGTTCTGGTACAGGAGGGGTTAAAGAGCACCAGCTGTGCCATCGTCTTCCTACTGCTCTACTTCTTTGGCATGGCCTCCTCGCTGTGGTGGGTACACACACACACACACACACACACACACTCTGGACAAAAGTATTACATTGTAAGGAATAGATTTGAATGAAACCGTTAGAACAGTCGCCTCCCAGCTCTCTAACCCGTCTCTCTCTCTGTCCCCTCCCAGGTGGGTGATCCTGACTCTGACCTGGTTCCTGGCGGCAGGGTTAAAGTGGGGTCACGAGGCCATCGAGATGCACAGCTCCTACTTCCACATAGCAGCCTGGGCCATCCCCGCCATCAAGACCATCGTCATCCTCATTATGCGACTAGTAGACGCTGATGACCTCACGGGGCTGTGCTACGTGGGTAACCTACAGCAGGAGGCTCTGACGGGCTTTGTGGTCGCCCCGCTCGCCACCTACCTCCTCATCGGGACGCTGTTCATCTGCGCCGGCTTGGTGGCCCTGTTCAAGATCCGCTCCAACCTACAGAAGGAAGGGGCGAAGACGGACAAGCTGGAGCGTCTGATGGTGAAAATCGGGGTGTTCTCTGTGCTGTACATGGTGCCTGCATCCACTGTGATAGGCTGCTACCTCTACCAGCTGTCCCACTGGGGGGACTTCAGAGCCAGTGCCAGGGACTCATACGTGGCAGCAGAGATGCTGAGGATATTTATGTCTCTGCTGGTGGGTATCACGTCGGGCATGTGGATCTGGTCGGCCAAGACCCTCCACACCTGGCAACGCTGCTCTGCCCGCCTATGGAGGGACGGCCGGGCAGGGAGGGGCAAGCGTGCACCGGGGGACAGCTGGATAAAACCTGTCAAGGGCAATGAGACAGTGGTGTGAGTAGAGAGGGAGCGAAAGAGAGAGGGAGAGAAATAGAGAGGGATAGAGAGAGAGGGGAAGATAGGAACCGGGTGGCTTTTTAAAGCAAACCTGCCCCCAAACCCACTATTAGATCCGCTACCTGATGGAGAGAGGGAACGAGAGAAGGACTGGAACGAGAGAAGGACAGACAGATCAATAGCACCACTAAGCAGACAGCGGTCTCCTTTGCCCACTGTGTCTGTGGTTCTCTCCCTCCTAGCAGACTCTAACCCACTGCCAGAGAAGAGACTGACCCTGTAGCCTACAGCAGACTCTGGGCTGATCTATAGGACCTTCTGACTTTAGAGAGTTGTTCTTAAAGGTTGAATTTACACTGGAGAGTCATGGTCCAGATGTTTTACAGATCTAAACTACAGCCACACTGAAATGCACTATGACTAGCTGATGTGGATGTAGCTTGGTTAACGTGCCTTATAAGGAACGGAGGGCTGTGCTGCCCAGCCAGTCACACTCTGGAGGCTATGAAGCTATGCTACTGCAAAGGCACCTGGGAGTTGTAGTGACTTGACTCTGGTGCTGCAGCTAAGGCACCTGGGAAACGTAGGCCTATGTCTTTTACCTCAGTGCTCAGCGAGCAGCACAGCTGACCTCCACTGACCTACACGCAGTCTTAACGAGGAAACAGACACTCAACTTTGAACTCTGAACTTTAACCCTTGACCTTCTCCAGTCACTCATGGAACCCTTAGGAATGGTGGTCAGTAATGAACTGGTGTAAGGTTCTTTCTGGGGGGTTTTACCGGTTATGGAAGTGAATTAAGGGTTATTATGAATGATGTTAGACAATCAACCCCCAAAACACATTATGCAAATGCTATAATACACCAACAGAGAAACACATACACTTACACACACACACACACACACACACACACACACACACACACACACACACACAGAGTCACACTCATACAGTCTGTAGAGTTGCACCCTTATGCAATCCGCTCCCATCAAATCTGCTGCATTAGCTTAGTTATTATTGCATTAAGCTGCAACCATCATGAGACAGTCAAACAGAAACAAACACAACAGAGAGACAACGGGACTCTACTCTGTTACTGCAGCCTGTCTCCCTACTCTGTTACTGCAGCCTGTCTCCCTACTCTGTTACTGCAGCCTGTCTCCCTACTCTGTTACTGCAGCCTGTCTCTCTACTCTGTTACTGCAGCCTGTCTCCCTACTCTGTTACTGCAGCCTGTCTCCCTACTCTGTTACTGCAGCCTGTCTCCCTACTCTGTTACTGCAGCCTGTCTCCCTACTCTGTTACTGCAGCCTGTCTCCCTACTCTGTTACTGCAGCCTGTCTCCCTACTCTGTTACTGCAGCCTGTCTCCCTACTCTGTTACTGCAGCCTGTTTCTCTACTCTGTTACTGCAGCCTGTCTCCCTACTCTGTTACTGCAGCCTGTCTCCCTACTCTGTTTATGCAGCCTGTCTCCCTACTCTGTTACTGCAGCCTGTCTCCCTACTCTGTTACTGCAGCCTGTCTCCCTACTCTGTTACTGCAGCCTGTCTCCCTACTCTGTTACTGCAGCCTGTCTCCCTACTCTGTTACTGCAGCCTGTCTCCCTACTCTGTTACTGCAGCCTGTCTCCCTACTCTGTTACTGCAGCCTGTCTCCCTACTCTGTTACTGCAGCCTGTCTCCCTACTCTGTTACTGCAGCCTGTCTCCCTACTCTGTTACCGCAGCCTGTCTCCCTACTCTGTTACCGCAGCCTGTCTCCCTACTCTGTTACTGCAGCCTGTCTCCCTACTCTGTTACTGCAGCCTGTCTCCCTACTCTGTTACTGCAGCCTGTCTCCCTACTCTGTTACTGCAGCCTGTCTCCCTACTCTGTTACTGCAGCCTGTCTCTCTACTGTGTTACTGCAGTCTGTCTCCCTACTCTGTTACTGCAGCCTGTCTCCCTACTCTGTTACCGCAGCCTGTCTCTCTATTCTGTTACTGCAGCCTGTCTCCCTACTCTGTTACCGCAGTCTGTCTCCCTACTCTGTTACTGCAGCCTGTCTCCCTACTCTGTTACCGCAGCCTGTCTCTCTATTCTGTTACTGCAGCCTGTCTCCCTACTCTGTTACCGCAGCCAGTCTCCCTACTCTGTTACTGCAGTCTGTCTCTCTACTCTGTCACTGCAGCCTGTCTCTCTACTCTGTTACTGCAGCCTGTCTCCCTACTCTGTTACCGCAGCCTGTCTCCCTACTCTGTTACTGCAGCCTGTCTCCCTACTCTGTTACTGCAGCCTGTCTCCCTACTCTGTTACTGCAGCCTGTCTCCCTACTCTGTTACCGCAGCCTGTCTCCCTACTCTGTTACTGCAGCCTGTCTCCCTACTCTGTTACTGCAGCCTGTCTCCCTACTCTGTTACTGCAGCCTGTCTCCCTACTCTGTTACTGCAGCCTGTCTCCCTACTCTGTTACTGCAGCCTGTCTCCCTACTCTGTTACTGCAGCCTGTTTCTCTATTCTGTTACAGCAGCCTGTTTATATTCTGTTCTCTCTGTACTCTACTCTACTCTGTTACTGTCATGTCTCTCTACTTCTATACTGTGTTGCCAGTCTGTGTCGGACAAGTCCTCTGTTTCTGTGAGTCTGAATTTATGACACTCTGGTTAATAGGTCTAAAATGCAACCCTAAAAAATTAAATTAAATCTATTATTCCGCATATAGTGACCAGGTCAAAAGTAGTACACTATGAGGAATAGGGTGTCATTTGGGAATTGCCCTTTGAAGTGTGATTTTAATAACCTGTTAGTACCTAAGACCTTTGGGTACTGCCAACCCCACAACTCCAATAAGTACTTTTTTGTCAAGAGAAACAGGCGTTTTATGTATTTTAATGTATTATAAGAAATGCTAATTTATCTTTGTAAAAAATACATTGAAAAAACTAAAAACAACTTTATTAAAAAAAGAAAATGAAACTTTTGTATCAGAAGAAAAATAAAAACGTTTTGGTTTTAAAATGTGTTCTACTTGTAATTATTGTGTGTGTGTGTATGATGCCGCATTTATAAACACATTATAGCCTTTGTAATAAATGATATACCATTATATCTGGATTCCATCAGTACTACATCTAGTCAAACTCTAAACTGGATTTAAAAGAAGCTCACAATTCAGATTTGCAGGATAAAATTGAGCATGACCTGATTGGCCTTCCACTGCTATGCACAGCATGGTTTGTTACTGTAATGCACTGTCGAATGCTGTCCTCTAGAGTCTCAGAGCTGTAACTACACCCTAAAGTCTCAAATCTGTACTCCCTGAGACCGAATACAAACACAATCAGGGTTGCCATGTCTGTAGTTTTGGCGAAAATTGGCTGACTTTGAAAACGATGTGGCGGGTGAAAATGTATTGTTCACGGGTGAAAATATATTGGTCGCGGGTGAAAATGTATTGGTCGCGGGTTGCGGGTTTTTGGGCTACTTCGAAATTGCACCTCGGCCACCACGGCAATTTCTTTAAAATATATATTTCACTGTGACCTGCTGCTGCTGACTATCAGGCAGTGAGGCAGCCTGTTTCTGAGTGAGTGAGTGGTGAGGAGGGCAGGAGGGGTGTGTGTTGAGACTGAGCGCTGCAGCAGGCAGCTGAGTCTCCTGAGTGAGAGGCGACAGCGCAGCACACGCGCAGGGTCTAACAACTTTTTACCAGTTGTAGGTAGGCTATTTAGATTGTCATTATGGAGACACCTCTTTCCAACCCTTTTTACATAAAACATATTAACGCGCTAGAACTGTTGCGCATCAAGAAATAACGGTGACAAAGCACAGGCAAACGACTTTAGGCGATCTAGAGCGCATTAGATACATTCGCTCTGAGGTGGTTTAAACTGCATTCTAATGTCTACTTTGCTTATGGAACACCATATCAAGCTAAGGGTTATAAGCATGCTCAGTTCTTAGGTCTAGAGCTCTGCGCGAGTGGAAATTTGAAATGGAATTATGGAACTCACTCGCTGCTTCTGCTATGGTTAAAGTCCACAATGAAACTGACATTAAATGTGGAGAATGATACATTTGCATTTGTTGGCCATCAAGTAGCCTATTCATTGACGTGCCATTGTAGGCTACTGTAGCCTACCATTTTATACAATACATATGTTGAAATGATGATGTCATTTCATATCAATTTGTGCCACTTGTGTAGCTGTCACCCCTGGCCGGTTGAGGCCTGTTGTCTTTAGTTGGTTTGGTCAGGGCGTGAGTTTCTATGTTATATATTCTATGTTTACGTTCTAGTTAGTCTATTTCTATGTTTCAGTTATAGGTTGTGTGTCTATGGTTGGCCGGTGTGATGCCCAATCAGAGACAGCTGTCGCTCGTTGTCTCTGATTGGGGATCATACTTAAGTAGCCTGTTTGCCTACCTTTGTTGTGGGATCTTGTTCCGTGTTAGGCTTGTATGTGTATAGTCTGAGGACCTCACGTTACGCTGTTTCTTGTTTTGTTTATATTTATTGAGTTTAATAAACATGTTCGCTTTTCACGCTGCACCTTGGTCTGACCCGTCTCTCAACGATCGTGACAGTAGCCTACCTGGAACTGTTTTATTATGCAATTATTAAAGTCCATGTTTACTTAATGCAATTGGAAGTCAGCTATTGTGATCATGGTCACAATTTTATCGCAATTACCGATCAGCTGTTAGAATGCATTAGATTGAAGGTAACAGTCAGTCAGATTAGGCTACAGGTTAAAACTATTAAAAAAATAAACACCGGCTGTTGTTGACAAGCATAGGCCTATTTAGTTCATATGCATATTTTAATATTTGATTCAGTGATTTAAATTACGACCCTATCGTCAGTACCCTATTCCAGTAGGCTATTGGGCAACGGAAGCACTTCTTACTTCGAAATCGCCTCGCTGTTCATGTTGAGTCTGTCAATTTGAACTAAGCAAGCTGCTAAATCGTTCATTTTACATCTTGCATAGGCTACTGTAGGCTATTTCAAATTAGATGTAGGCCTATCAGGGGCTATAGGTTACCTGCATCTAGCTAACCAAACCATGGCAAAATTGAATTACAATCATAAACCTTGATTTTTGTCAGTAGGCCTATCCAATGCTTATTGAAATGACAAGTCAATCTCGCAAATAGGCCACTTATAACGGTTTGTAGTCTTAACATCTGGCACATAATAATGGCACAATTGCCAGAAAATAGCCTAACATTCTTTTTTAAAAGTTTAATAAGGTCGATTTATATTTTCTCTTGCGACATATTTAAATTCCTTTATTAGTCACATTAGCTCGCAATAATTATTATTTTGATGGAAAACCCAATTTTGCTTCTTAGGTCGTTAGAAGCTAAATCGAGATTCCTTCTTAATTCGCTCGATAACGTTATGGGAAAAGGGTTTATTGGCTAAATGTGGCAACTTCTGTCTTGCTGCGAAAAAAAACATTTTGGGCTAGTTTTCAGGCCTTGTGGGCGGGATTTGAAAGTACTGGTACAGAAATGTTTCTTGACCTGGCAACCCTGAACACAATGGGCCTGAAAGAAACACAACGAAAGGAACACAATTTGGCGACAATCCCATTCACTGACTCAAGCATGTAAGATTTCCACCTGCAATTAGGGCCTAATGGCAATTACATACCAATTGTAGCAATAAATAGAAATCCATGAGAGTAAAACATACTTTTTGAACGCAGCGTGACGCTCCAAATTAACTTCGGTTGTCCACGAGATTGACAACAAAAAACATTGTGTTGGCCAAAACATTATCAAAGCAAAAATTATTCTCGTCCATGCAATAGATGTTTGTTGGATTATTATCAGGTAAGATCAGTACTGAGGCATTTCTAAGCAGTGTCTTTTTAAAAAACTATGAAAGACTATTGAAATTATGTCTAAAAGGCCTACAGTTTACTCACACACATGCTCAACAACATACCGCATGATGAAGTATTTCTGATGCAGCAACATACAATACATCCCAGCTAGCATATTTAGTGTCTTGGAAGTTGTGGGAACATACGTTTTTGGTTTCCCATTGGTTCCGGGAACGAAGCCATAAGTTTCCTGACTGTTAAAACTGAACTTAAAAAAAAATATTCTGAGAAAGGAGGTGAACATTTTGCCTGTTCTGGGAATGTACATTTTTAGTTTCCAGGCAGGTTGTGATAACGTTTTTCTATGGTTTCCTGAAAGTATTAACGTTCTGAGAATGGAAATTATAGGCTATTTGAAGGTAATTAAACAATGTTCTGTGAACATGTTTCAATAATACTTTTAATAACACTGCTAGCTTAGGTAGGACACCTTGAAATTCATTTGCTTAGGCATTAATCATGCAATTTGTTTCATTTTTTATTGTGGCGTCCGTGATAGTCGAAGCTATGATCTTCTGTTCACTATCCTTTTTTTTTTACTCATGTTAATTTTAGTCTATTCAAACAGACCCTATTTTAAAGGAAACAAGCACTCATTAAGATCAGGTGTGGCCAATTAGTGGGAGTGGCGGACACACCTGAACACACTTAACAAGACAGAGGACAGAGATAGTTTTGTTGATGCTGAGAACGGAATGTATATGTTTTTAAATAACATTCTTAGAACGTTCTTCGAACGTTAGCCTACTAATGTTTTCTTGTGGTTTTTATGGAACGTTTTTTTAATGTTCTGAGAACATGACTTTAAATAGAACCATGAGGAAACCTGTAGAAAACATTATGCTGAAATTCTCTCTCTCTCTCTCTCTCTCTCTGTGTGTGTGTGGATGTAGCTGATTTGTAAAATGACCCTCTCCTTTAACAGGAAGTCAGTTACAAAAATAACACAGTTAAAGCTGTGTGTCCAAACCATCATTCAGCCAATCACTGCCTTATTAACCTGTAGGTGTCACGACTTCCGCCGAGGCTGCCTGCCCTCCTTGTTCGGGCAGGTTTCGGCATTCCTCGTCACCGGCTTACTAGCTGCTGCCGATCCATTTATCATCTCTTGTCTAATTAATCACACACACCTGGTCCTTATCCCCAATTTGTCATTGTATAAGTGTTCCCTCTGCTTCCTTGCCTGTGTGGGTGATTGTTTGTAGTGAGCTGTGTGTAGCTCGGTTGAGCTACCCTTACCTTGTTGTTGCCAGGGTAGATATTTCCCCTGTGCCTGAGTTTTGTTGTCGCATGCTTGCGCAACTGTTTATCGACGGAATACACTCTTTGGATGCGTATTACTCTCCTGCACCTGACTCCTTCTATCACACGCATCACAGAATCACCCACCTCATCGGGCAGGGGATTGCGCGATAAACCTCCGGGTAGACACTGTACCTCCCAGGAGTCATATATACCCCCTGTCACAGGCTGAAACGGTGGCTATGGAAACATATGTCACGAGTCCCTGCGCCAGGGGTATATGCGTCCTTCCACTTCACCCACCTCCTCGAGTTTCTTCTTTGTGAAGAAGAAGGACGGAGGTCTGCGCCCGTGCATTGATTATCGACCACTGAACAGGGAGACGATAAGATTTAGTTATCCTCTCCCCCTCATTCCTTCAGTGATTGAGTCAATGCATGGGGCGCGCTTCTTCACCAAATTAGATCTCCGGAGTGCGTACAACCTGGTGCGTGTCCGAGAGGGGGATGAGTGGAAGACCGCATTCAGCACAACCACGGGGCATTATGAATACCTGGTGATGCCCTATGGTTTGATGAATGCTCCCTCAGTTTTCCAGTCCTTTGTGAACGAGGTGTTTCGGGACATGCTTGGTCGCGGTGTAGTGGTCATACATCGATGACATCCTGGTGTATTCCGTTACGCGCACCGAGCATGTGTCCCTGGTTTGCAAGGTGCTGGCCCGACTGTTGGAAAATGACCTTTATGCTAAGGCAGAGAAGTGTATGTTTTTCCAGCAGTCCCTCTCCTTCCTTGGATATCGCATTTCCACCTCAGGTGTGGAGATGGAGGGAGATCGCATTTCAGCCGTGCGTAATTGGCCGACTCCAACCACGGTTAAGGAGGTGCCGCGTCTCCTTGGCTTTGCCAACTATTATCTGAGGTTTATCCGGGGCTTTGGCAAGGTCGCAGCTCCCATTATCTCCCTGTTGAAGGGTGGGCCGTCCCGGCTCCGCTGGTCTGCTGAGGCTGACCTTTAGCAAACTGCGTGGTCTGTTCACCTCAGCCCCAGTACTGGCCCACCCCGATTCATCACTACCGTTCGTAGTGGAGGTGGATGCGTCCGTGGTTGGGATAGGAGCTGTCCTGTCTCAACGCTCGGGTACGCCACCCAAGCTCCGCCCCTGTGCGTTCTTTTCGAAGAAGCTCAGCCCGGCGGAGCAGAACTACGACGTTGGTGATCGGGAGCTGTTGGCTGTTGTTCGAGCCTTGACCATGTGGAGGCATTGGCTCTAGGGGGCAAAACACCCTTTCCTCGTCTGGACGGACCACCGTAACCTGGAGTACATCCGGGCAGCGAGGAGGCTGAATCCTCACGAGGCCAGGTGGGCCCTCTTCTTCACCCGGTTTGATTTCACTCTCTCATACATCCCGGGTACGAAGAACGTGAAGGCAGACGCGCTGTCCCGGCTGTATGACACAGAGGACAGGCCCATAGACAACACTCCCATACTGCCGGCCTCCTGCATTGTAGCACCGGTAGTATGGGCGATGGACACAGATATAGAGCAGGCATTATGCATGCATCCCTCTCCACCTCAGTGTCCAGATGGGCTGCAGTACGTGCTTGCTCTTATCCATGATCGTCTGATCTACTGGGCACACACGTCACCCTCCTCTGGTCACCCAGGTATCGGCCGTACAGTGCGCTGCCTGAGCGGAAAGTACTGGTGGCCTACATTGGCTAAGGACGTGAGGGTGTACGTCTCCTCCTGCTCGGTGTGCGCCCAGAGTAAGGCACCTAGGTACCTCCCAGCGGGTAAGCTACTACCGTTACCAGTTCCACAACGACCATGGTCTCACCTTAGCATTGATTTTCTAACTGATCTTCCCCTCTCCCAAGGTAAAAACACCATCCTGGTCGTTGTGGACCGCTTCTCCAAGTCCTGCCGCCTCCTTCCTCTGCCCGGTCTCCCCACGGCCCTGCAGACTGCGGAGGCCCTGTTTACTCACGTCTTCTGGCACTACGGGGTACCAGAGGTTATAGTGTTTGACCGAGGTCCCCAGTTCACGTCCAAGGTCTGGAAGGCATTCATGGAACATCTCGGTCAGCCTGACCTCTGGGTTCCACCCCGAGAGTAATGGGCAGGTGGAACGGGTAAATCAGGACGTGGGTAGGTTCCTGCGGTCCTACAGCCAGGACCGGCCATGGGAGTGGTCGGTGTTCTTGCCATGGGCAGAATATGCCCAGAACTCTCTCCGCCACTCCTCCAATAACCTAACGCCTTTCCAGTGTGTTCTAGGTTACCAACCGGTTCTGGCACCGTGGCACCAGAGCCAGACCGAGGCTCCTGCGGTGGATGACTTGTTTCGGCACGCGGAGGAGACGTGGGATACTGCCCACGTTCACCTCCAACGCGCCTTGCGTCATCATAAGGCCAATGCTGACCGCCACCGCAGTGAGGCCCCCGTCTTTGTACCGAGGGATCGGGCCTGGCTCTCGACCCGGAATCTTCCCCTCCGCCTGCCCTGCCGGAAGCTGAGCCTGCGGTTTGTGGGGCCGTTTAAAGTCCTGAGGAGAGTCAACAAGGTCACATATAGGTTATTACTTCCCCCTGATTACCGTATTAACCCCTCATTTCATGTGTCTCTCCTCAGGCCGGTGGTAGCTGGTCCGCTCCAGGAGTCTGAGGTGCGGGAGGTCCCTCCACCTCCTCTGGACATCGAGGTGGCCCCGGCGTACTCGGTCCATTCCATCCTGGATTTGAGGTGTCGGGTGGGGGGCATTCAGTACCTCGTGGAGTGCCGATCCATTTATCATCACTCCACTTGTCTTGTCTAATTAATCACACACACCTGGTCCTTATCCCCAATTAGTCATTGTATAAGTGTTCCCTCTGCTTCCTTGTCTGTGTGGGTGATTGTTTGTTGTGAGCTGTGTGTATCTCGGTTGAGCTACCCTTACCTTGTTGTTGCCAGGGTAGTATTTTCCACCGTGCCTGAGTGTTGTTGTCGCATGCTTGCACAACTGTTTATCGACGGAATAAACTCTTTGGATGCGTATTACTCTCCTGCGCCTGACTCCTTCTATCACACGCATCACAGTAGGCCCTTTGTACGTTTGTGTGCGTCTTTGTACGTACATGTTTGCATGTTTGTGCATGTGTGTGAGTGCGTGTGTATGCCTGTGTATGTGTGTGAACAGGCATGATCTAAGCCTGTAGGTTAGATTACCTTCCTGTAATATAATGTCTTCTGAACTGAGTATTTGTTTAAGGGCATATCTCTATCGCTTCAAGATGTGCACATTCACATCTTCTAATGGTAGTGAAAGTGTGTGTGTGTGTTGTGTGCATGGGGCAGGAGGTCTTTATGGGGGAGGAATAGCTATGTTCATCCCACTGGGAGTCCCCCCCTTCTCCCCACTCACACACTCTCTCCACATCTCAGTGAACTTTGCTTTAATGTTGCTGTTGTGAAGTTGAAATGTAGAGGCCTTTTTCTTTTACCTCCATTAAAATTCCTGGCTGATATTCCTGGGAATGCAGAGAGATTGTCAGAGCAGTACTCCCATGTCCACCCCAAATACCACAGAGCTCAGAGACCTGCTCTCTGTTTTACATCCAACAGACGGGTTATTAACTGTGTGCGCGCTAGCGCACCTGCGTGCCTGTTCCGATTATTGCCCCCCTTAGCCAGAATCTTGCAGCTGTTAACTCTTGGCTGAATGACGTTTAAATTATTTTCCCACAATGCTCAGTCCCTTCCCTGTTTGGACAGATGAGCTAAATGGCCACAAGGGCCCCTCCCTCATGGATATAAAAGTATTGGATTAGTGGAAGCATGAGTTTTACACCCCCTGCTATATTGTGGATAAAGAGTTACTTGTCCAACAGAACACAGAGGGTGTTCTTTAATGGAAGCTTCTCCAACATAATCTAGGTAGAATCAGGAATTCAATCAAGAACAGCTGTCTAGGCCCATTACCTTTTTCAATCTTTACTAATGACATGCCACTGGCTTTGAGTAAAGCCAGTGTGTCTATGTATGCGGATGACTCAACTCTATACACGTCAGCTACTACAGCAACTGAAATGACTACAACACTTAACAAAGAGCTGCAGTTAGTTTCAGAATGGGTGGCAAGGAATAAGTTATTGCTAAATATTTCCAAAACTAAAAGCATTGTATTTTGGACAAATCATTCACTAAACCCTAAACCTCAACTACATCTCACAAGTTGAGGTTACTAAACTGCTTGCAGTAACCCTGGATCGTAAACTGTCATGGTCAAAACATATTGATACAACAGTTGCTAAGATGGGGAGAAGTCTGTCCATAATAAAGCGCTACTCTGCCTTCTTAACACTATCAACAAAGCAGGTCCTACAGGCCCTAGTTTTGTCGCACCTAGACTACTGTTCAGTAGTGTGGTCAGGTGTCACAAAGAGGGACTTAGGAAAATTGCAGTTGGCTCAGAACAGGGCAGCATGGCTGGCCCTTAAAAGTACATGGAGAGCTAACATTAATGACATGCATGTCAATCTCTCATGGCTCAAAGTGGAAGAGAGATTGATGTCATCACTACTTGTTTTTGTAAGAAGTGTTGACAAGCTGAATGTACCAAGCTGTCTGTTTAAACTACTAGCACACAGCGCGGACACCCATGCATACTCCACAAGACATGCCACCAGAGGTCTCTTCACAATCCCCAAGTCCAGAACAGACTATGGGAGGCGTACAGTACTACATAGAGCCATGACTACATGGAACTCTATTCCACATCAGATAAGATGCAAGCAGTACAATCAGATTTTAAAAAACAGGTAAAAATACACCTTATGGAAGAGCGGGGACTGTGAAGAGACACACACAAAGGTACAGACACATGCATATGCACACTAGTGCTGGCATGCACTCTAAACACACGTACATTGTAATATTGTTGTATGGTGGTATTATACAGTTTGTATTGTAAATGTTATATTGTAGATATGTAGTGGTGTAATAATAAAATAAAATAAAATTGTATTTGTCACATGCACCGAATACAACAGGTGTAGACCTTACAGTGAAATGCTTACTTACAAGCCCTTAACCAACAATGCAGTTTTAAAAACAAAATACTTACAGAGCAGCAGTAAAATAACAGTAGCGAGTAGGGTGGCTTGCGAAAGTATTCACCCCCCTTGGCATTTTTCCTATTTTGTTGTCTTACAACCTGGAATTAAAATGGATTTTTGGGGGGTTTGTATTATTTGATTTACACAACATGCCTTCCACTTTGACGATGCAAAATATTTTTTATTGTGAAACAAACAAGAAATAAGACACAAAAAAAGAAAACTTAAGCGTGCATAACTATTCACCCCCCCAAAGTCAATACTTTGCAGAGACACATTTTGCAGCAATTACAGCTGAAAGTCTCTTGGGGTATGTCTCTATAAAATTGGCACATCTAGCCACTGGGATATTTGCCCATTCTTCAAGGCAAAACTGCTCCAGCTCCTTCAAGTTGGATGGGTTCCGCTGGTGTACAGCAGTCTTTAAGTTATACCACAGATACTCAATTGGATTGAGGTCTGGGCTTTGACTAGGCCATTCCAAGACATTTAAATGTTTCCCCTTAAACCACTCAAGTGTTGCTTTAGCAGTATGCTTAGGGTCATTGTCCTGCTGGAAGGTTAACCTCCATCCCAGTCTCAAATCTCTGGAAGACTGAAACAGGTTTCCCTCAAGAATTTCACTGTATTTACTGCCATCCTTCAATTCTGACCAGTTTCCCAGTCCCTGCCGATGAAAAACATCCCCACAGCATGATGCTGCCACCACCATGCTTCACTGTGGGGATGGTGTTCTCGGGGTGATGAGAGGTGTTGGGTTTGCGCCAGACATAGCGTTTTCCTTGATGGCCAAAAAGCTCATTTTTTGTCTCATCTGACCAGAGTACCTTCTTCCATATGTTTGGGGAGTCTCCACATGGCTTTTGGCGAACACCAAACGTGTTTGCTTATTTTTTTCTTTAAGCAATGGCTTTTTTCTGGCCACTCTTCCGTAAAGCCCAGCTCTGTGGAGTGTACGGCTTAAAGTGGTCCTATGGACAGATACTCCAATCTCCGCTGTGGAGCTTTGCAGCTCCTTCAGAGTTATCTTTGGTCTCTTTGTTGCCTCTGATTAATGCCCTCCTTGCCTGGTCCGTGAGTTTTGGTGGGCGGCCCTCTCTTGGCAGGTTTGTTGTGGTGCCATATTCTTTCCATTTTTTAATAATGGATTTAATGGTGCTCCATGAGATGTTCAAAGTTTCGGATATTTTTGCATAGATAATAAACAGAGAGTGGACCTGGACTTGGCGCTCCGTTACCACTTGATGTGCGGTAGCAGAGAGAACAGGCTATGACTAGGGTGGCTGGAGTCTTTGACAATTTTTAGTTTCTTCCTCTGACACCGCCTGGTATAGAGGTCCTGGATAGCAGGAAGCTTGGCCCCAGTGATGGACTGGGCCGTACGCACTACCCTCTGTAGTGCCTTGTGGTCGGAGGCCGAGCAGTTGCCATACCAGGCAGTGATGCAACCAGTCAGGATGCTCTCAATGGTGCAGCTGTAGAACCTTTTGAGGATCTGAGGACCCATGCCAAATCTTTTCAGTTATGTGATGTACTGTTTTATCTTTTGTTTTATATGTATTAATGTAAGTGCTTTAATGCTGCTGGACCCCAGGAAGAGTAGCTGCTGCCTTGGCATCAGCTAATGGGGATCCCTAATAAATACAAATCCATATGTGTTGTGTCTTTACCAATGGTCAAGTTGCCTGCAATCAATCAGTCAATCAATCAGTCAACCAACCAATCAATCAATCTTTCAGTCAATGAACAGCTACAACTAAATTCATCCGTCACTCAGTCAATTATTTTGGTGACTAGTGTTCACTTCACTAAACACGTGTGTATTACCAATGATCTATTACCGTCCTAATCCTGATGAATGCAATATTACTTTATCACCAGTAGATGTCAGACTGATGTCAGAAAATACCTTTGTGATTTCTATTCACTGGATGGCGTTATCTCTCTCTCTCTCTCTCAATTCAATTTCAATTTCAATTTCAATTTCAATTCAATTTCAATTTAAGGGCTTTATTGGCATGGGAAACGTGTGTTAACATTGCCAAAGCAAGTGAAGTAGATAGTAAACAAAAGTGAAATAAACAATAAATATTAACAGTAAACATTACACTCAGAAGTTTCAAAAGAATAAAGACATTTCAAATGTCATATTATGTATATATACAGTGTTGTAACAATGTGCAAATAGTTAAAGTACAAATGGGAAAATAAATAAACATAAATATGGGTTGTATTTACAATGGTGTTTGTTCTTCACTGGTTGCCCTTTTCTTGTGGCAACAGGTCACAAATCTTGCAGCTGTGATGGCACACTGTGGTTTTTCACCCAGTAGATAAGGGAGTTTATCAAAATTGGGTTTGTTTTCGAATTCTTTGTGGATCGCTGTAATCTGAGGGAAATATGTGTCTCTAATATGGTCATACATTTGGCAGGAGGTTAGGAAGTGTAGCTCAGTTTCCACCTCATTTTGTGGGCAGTGTGCACATAGCCTGTCTTCTCTTGAGAGCCAGGTCTGCCTACGGCGGCCTTTCTCAATAGCAAGGCTATGCTCACTGAGTCTGTACATAGTCAAAGCTTTCCTTAAGTTTGGGTCAGTCACAGTGGTCAAGTATTCTGCCACTGTGTACTCTCTGTTTAGGGCCAAATAGCATTCTAGTTTGCTCTGTTTTTTTGTTTGTTCTTTCCAATGTGTCAAGTAATTCTCTTTTTGTTTTCTCATGATTTGGTTGGGTCTAGCTCTCTCTCTGTGTAATTCAGTCAGTTGGTCAGTTGAAGCAAGGAAGAGATAGGATAGTAGATATCTGTCAAATGTTGACGTATGAAACCACTAAACCATAACGTTCTCAATTTCAGAACCTGCTTCTCTTGCTGTGTGTGCAGGAATGCATTTCTGTCACAGTGAGATGTATTGTCATGTTAAAAACCAGCCAGGTCGTTCAAGATTGATTTAGAGATTAGAGGTCTATCCATGTCCTGAGGACATCAGGAAATGTCTTCAAAACCAGCCACTAGGGGCAACAGTGAGCACTATAACCAAATTTGAAAAAAATGTATGTAATTAACAGCCAATGTTTACTTTTTTAATTGGGGCTATGGCAGTCAATTGAAAAACATTCTAACAGTATTTCTGGTTGTATTCTCAACTCACCATCATATACTGTTAATGTGGGGCTATGACAGTCAATTGCAAATTAGTCTGACATAATTTCTCTTATCTCACCACCACTAATGAGATGATGTGCTTGATGCATGTCGCGTCGGAGATTCTCAAAGTCAGGGTGCTTGGTCGACAGTGCGCACCTCATCTCTCCTGTCACATCCAACCTGGATCAATATTTGTTTTTAATGCAGACGAGAGCACTGAATCAGCGTACCATGAGTTTTTAATGCAGACGAGAGCACTGAATCAGCGTACCATGAGTTTTTAATGCAGACGAGAGCACTGAATCAGCGTACCATGAGTTTTAATGCAGACGAGAGCACTGAATCAGCGTACCATGAGTTTTTAATGCAGACGAGAGCACTGAATCAGCGTACCATGAGTTGTAATGCAGACGAGAGCACTGAATCAGCGTACCATGAGTTGTAATGCAGACGAGAGCACTGAATCAGCGTACCATGAGTTTTAATGCAGACGAGAGCACTGAATCAGCGTACCATGAGTTGTAATGCAGACGAGAGCACTGAATCAGCGTACCATGAGTTTTAATGCAGACGAGAGCACTGAATCAGCGTACCATGAGTTGTAATGCTCGGAGGGAGACGGCACAGTATTCCCTCTGAGTCAGGAAACAAAACTCCTCCATAGTGATTTATGAAAGCATTGTCTGCAGCATTCGGTCACATGACAGCTTGATCTGCTGTTTGATTTCACTTACCAGGATGTTAACTGAGCCAGGATGTTAACGGAGCCAGGATGTTAACGGAGCCAGGATGTTAACGGAGCCAGGATGTTAACGGAGCCAGGATGTTAACGGAGCCAGGATGTTAACGGAGCCAGGATGTTAACGGAGCCAGGATGTTAACGGATCACAGTCAAATGGATTTAGCTGATTTGGTCACTCATCTGTAGAATTTTCGGGTATTTCCCTTGCATGCTTGTGTTTAGTTCATTCAGTTTCCCAAATATGTCTGTTACATAGGCAAGGAGAGACATTTTCTTTTCACTACACAGAAGTCAGTTTTTTTACATCCATTGTGAATGACAACAGTTCCAATCTCAATTTGAAAAATCTTTCCGACACTCCCCCGTGATAACCACCAAGCCTCGGTGTGAAATAGAATATTGTCATGCTCTGATCCCATATCTCCACATAGTTTTGCGAACAGGCATGCGCGATGTACCTGCTGCATATCTCCAAGTTCTGCGCTCAGCTCTTTTTCCACCAGTTGCTCTCGGTGTACCATACAATGCGTCCATATGGCAGAGGGAGACACATTCATAACTAGAGTGCATGCAGAGGCCTGCCCACCGTCCCATGATAGATGGAGCCCCATCAGTGCAAAAGCCCACCATTCGATCCCATGGAATCTGTTTTTCATCAATATAGCCACGCAGCACACTGAACATCCCCTGTGCCGTTTCATGCTCGGGAATCGTGAGACAGAACAATATGTCCTCATGAATAGCATCCCCCGACATGTAGCAAACAAATGTCAATGCATCTCGGCCCTCACAGCTAACGTCCATTTGGAGAGCATAAGGTGGAACGTTTTTGAGTCGTTCAGTAAGAGTTTCCTCTTGATTGCTAGCTATAGCATCAATTCTTAAGTATTGATGTTAATTTCTGTGCCTCTGCCTCCCCACACTTTGTTTTCATCATATTGCGGACGGTAATATCAGTCTTTGCAATAGCGTGTGGTTTCATAGCGTAGCAGGCTTAGCCATTCTCCATGGGAATGATTCAAGTGCAACGGTCAAGTGCAGCCTTTTCCCACGATCTAAGGGCGCTCTCTGGTTGAATTTAAACTTTTAGATTTAAATAATTTTCATTTAGATTTTTAAGGTTAACCACATTACAAAGATTTTGAGTGTTGTGGATGGGGGTGGTGGATAGGCGTAGTGCTATGACTCTGAATCAGAAGGCTGTGTGTTTGATCCCAGTCGTGGACACTGGTTTTAACCTTAACCCTTACCTTAACCATTTGGAGTGCTGAAACCTTAAGTAAAGATTCACACATTTTGAATGTTACAGTGTCTTGCAAAAGTATTCATCCCCTTGGCATTTTTCCTATTTTGTTGCATTACAACCTGTAATTTAAATGGATTTTTATTTGGATTTCATGGACAATGGACATACACAACATTTTCACACTCAAGTTTTCAGTTTTTTTGTCTTATTTCTTGTTTGTTTCACAAGAAAATATATTTTGCATCTTCAAAGTGGTAGGCATGTTGTGTAAATCAAATGATACAAACCCCCCCAAAAATCCATTTTAATTCCAGGTTGTAAGGCAACAAAATAGGAAAAATACCAAGGGGGGGGTGAATACTTTCGCAAGCCACTGTATATTGTTTTTGTCCATCTCTGAGCTATGTTCTATCAATTCCCTGGGTCATTTCATGTTTTCATGTGTATCTGAGCTATTGCCGTTCAAACAGGCAGAAATCTGGCCGGTATGACGTAGTATTGCGATAAAGCCGCTCTCACTACACTGGAAGTTAATAGGAATACGACTTTTAGATTGTAAAACGTCTATCATACATGTCAGATTTCAATACTGGCCAATGTCATAACGCAGGAGGTTTGTTTTCTCTCGAATTAGCTATTGATCATATTTTTGCGATATTCCTACCTCAATAATTGTTTTATTTAACAAGGGTCTAACACATTTCTCCTATTTGTCTGCCTCTTCAGTCCAGGGTGCATTTCATTGTGCTGTTGCGAATGTCAGACTCCACTTTGTGAGGCACATCGATCTGCAGGTTGAACATGGTGAGATTGTAGAGTCCTAAATTGATAGTGCAGTTTGTTTAGGCGATTTTACAGCTAACTAGCTACGTCAATTACTGATATTGACTGTAGTATTATTGTGTGTAGCTACGTTTGCTAGCTAGCGAGCAAGCCCATAGAGAGAGCATTGCATTGTGGGGTTTGTAGTCGACTTCTGCAACGTCTAGTTCTGCAGTGAGACAGAGAGCTTGTGTTGGCTAAAACTGTCTGGACCTGTCTGTTAGCTTGGGTGATTCAAGGGAGTAACAAATGGCTGGATTTCAAACTGAAATCCCACTTCCCTGGATGGTAATGAGGACCAAGCGAACGATCCACACACACACACACACACACCACTGAGTTAGGCCAATAAACATAGCTATATTTACATCTGTGTGAGTTTGTCCAGAGCTAATAAGAAGGAAACAGTGAAGGTGTGGGATCAGAGGGGTTTGGAGAACTGTCTCACTGGCATTCTGGTCAGCAATCAAATGATTTGCAGAGTTAGTGTTCCATGAAAATAAAATGCACACATACACAAATTAAAGGTAGTGTGGTCATAAACACACACACACAGTCGGCTCAAGCGGAGCCGTGTGTGTTTTTAAAGAGCAGCTGGTTCCAGCTGAGGAGGATCCAGTCACATTCAGCCAACGGCTGGGTTTAAAGGTTTACAGCTACACCATTAACCAGACACACTCCTGTCCCATCCGCCATCCACTTCATTCATGCCCAATCCTACCATCCACTTCCTTCATGCCCAATCCTACCATCCACTTCCTTCATGCCCAATCCCACCATCCACTTCCTTCATGCCCAATCCCACCATCCACTTCCCTCGTGCCCAATCCCACCATCCACTTCCTTCATGCCCAATCCTATCCTCCACTTCCCTCATCCCAAACCTTACACCCCCTGCCCTCCCCAATAATTGTTCTCTGGAGAATTAATTAATTCATATTTTCAAGCATTTTGTTTTGTCCAGCCCCTAAAAAAAGAGATGGGTCATTCCTTTTGAGTGTAAAAACGTTTAATTTCACCTAATTTTAGTCTATCTATGGGTAACAGGGTTGACGTGTTATGCTCGAACAGCTCAGTTTTCCACCACAAAACACCAGAAAATGGACAAAAAGAGTAGAACCAGCTCACCTGCTCTTACACTGTGATTTGACAATTTGATGTTCAGTGTTTCTTTTGAAATAAATATTTTAAAAGGAATAGTTTCACAATATTAAAACAAGAGTTCATTTCAGATACTGTAAACAGGGTGACCTTAAAATAAGGGACAGAAATAAATAATATTCACCCAAAATAAATAATAATCTTCAGAAATGACTTTGGCAAAGACACAAAATAACTAGTGCTTTACAATGATGGTGAAACTTGGAGAAAGTTTGAGATTAAGTGGGATTAAATCTTCCTAGGAGTGACGTCAAAATGCTGAATTTTGGCACTTTAGCAAGATATATTGAAATATCCATTTGGTCTATATTAAAGGGCACTTCATTTAATATCATAGGCTTTTAACATGCAATATTGGTGCACAATTTCTACTTAAAATATCAAAGGGATGCAAAAGGCACTGTTTTTGTGGAATGACCCATATGTCTATTTCATTTTCTGAAGCAGGCACAGTCATTTAGTGCTTCTATACCCGCATGGTTAAATCTCATGTGAGACACAGAAGAGTTGATAGCTCCCCAGAGCTACAGTGCCTTGCAAAAGTATTCCCCCTTGGCGTTTTTCCTATTTTGTTGCATTACAACCTGTAATTTAAATTGATTTTTATTTGGATTTCATGTAATGGACAAACACAAAATAGTCCAAATTGGTGAAGTGAAATTAAAAAAATAACTTGTTAAAAAAAATTCTAAAAAATAAATAACGGAAAAGTGGTGCGTGCATATGTGTTCACCCCCTTTGCTATGAAGCCCCTAAATAAGATCTGGTGCAACCAATTACCTTCAGAAGTCACATAATTAGTTAAATAAAGTACACCTGTGTGCAATCTAAGTGTCACATGATCTGTCACATGATCTCAGTATATATACACCTGTTCTGAAAGGCTCCAGAATCTGCAACACCACTAAGCAAGGGGCACCACCAAGCAAGCGGCACCATGAAGACCAAGGAGCTCTCCAAACAGGTCAGGGACAAAGTTGTGGAGAAGTACAGATCAGGGTTGGGTTATAAAAAAATATCCGAAACTTTAAACATCCCACGGAGCACCATTAAATCCATTATTAAAAAATGGAAAGAATATGGCACCACAACAAATCTGCCAAGAGAGGGCCACCCACCAAAACTCACGGACCAGGCAAGGAGGGCATTAATCAGAGAGGCAACAAAGAGACCGAAGATAATCCTGAAGGAGCTGCAAAGCTCCACAGCGGAGATTGGAGTATCTGTCCATAGGACCACTTTAAGCCGTACACTCCACAGAGCTGGGCTTTACGGAAGAGTGGCCAGAAAAAAGCTATTGCTTAAAGAAAAAAATAAGCAAACACGTTTGGTGTTCGCCAAACGGGGGGGGGGGGTGAATAGTTAAGCACGCCCAAGTTTTCTTTTTTTTGGCCTAATTTCTTGTTTGTTTCACAATAAAAAATATTTTGCATCTTCAAAGTGGGAGGCATGTTGTGTAAATCAAATGATACAATCCCCCAAATTCCAGGTTGTAAGGCAACACAATAGGAAAAATGCCAAAGGGGGTGAATACTTTCACAAGCCACTGTATAGCTGCTGTCAGAGGGCCAGCTGGACGACAAGCTTATGAGTCATCAGCAATTAGGACGCCTTTCAGATGAGATTAGCCACTTTGACTTTGTGTGTGTGTTTGTGTGTGTGTGTGTGTGGGGGGGGGCTAATATTTAACTGCTAAGAGGCAAATACATGTATTCTACCCCAGGGTCACTATTGCCACAACCACAGTTATTATTGTTGGAGAACAGAACTCTATGGTATATGTCTATCTCGCAAACACTTCAACTACTGCCGATATGAGTCACCAGTAATCCCTGGCCGTTGAGATCTGATAGAGTATGGAGAAAGAGCAGGCAGATCGCTCAAGATTGACTTTGAAATTGGCCGTCGGGAAATGCCTTCAAAACCGGCCAATAGGGGGCAAAAGTGAGCGCTATTACCATCAAGTAGGCTTGGGTTTTGATAAGGTGTTGTGGAAGGGGATGTGCCTAATCCCTTGACTCAGGATCTGAAGGTTGCATGTTCAATGTGGAAGATTATCGTTTTATTTATTTTAATCCTATCCCAACCCTTACCTTAACCAGTCTGAATGAATGGCTAAACTTAATGTTTTAACCCTATCCAAAACATTATAGCAAACTGTCTAACATTTTCAACTTCATATTCATCGTCTCCAGCACCACCCCAACATAAACAGATGTGAAAATGGCGCGTTTCTATGTTTTGTAGTAAAAAAGATAGAGGAAGATAAGTGTTTCCAATTACATCATCAACCAATTAGTAGACAATTTCCAGGCAATGCCTACTCAAATTGGTTAAAATCACATGATGCACACCGATGATGTCATTGGAAACATCTTCTTCTATCTTTTTTACTACAAAACATAGAAACGTGATATTTTCACATACTTTTGTATATATAGTGTATGTGGACACCCCTTCAAATGAGTGGATTAAGCTATTTCAGCCACACCCGTTGCTGACAGGTTATAAAATCGAGCACACAGCCATGCAATCGCCATAGACAATGATCGGCAGTAGAATGGCCTTACTGAAGAGCTCAGTGACTTTCAACATGGCACCCTCATAGGATGCCACCTTTCCAACCAGTTAGTTCGTCAAATTTCTGCCCTGCTAGAGCTGCCCCAGTCAACTGTAAGTGCTGTTATTGTGAAGTGGAAACGTCTAGGAGCAACAACGGCTCAGCCGCAAAGTGGTAGGCCACACAAGCTCACAGAACCATGGCCGAGCAGCCGCACACAAGCCCAAGATCACCATGCGCAATCCCAAGCTTCGGCTGGAGTGGTGTAAAGCTCTCCACCATTGGACTCTGGAGCAGTGGAAACGCGTTCTCTGGAGTGATGAACACGCTTCACCATCTGGCAGTCCGACAGACAAATCTAGGTTTGGCAGATGCCAGGAGTACACTACCTGCCCCAATGCAGAGTGCCAACTTTAAAGTTTGGTGGAGGAGTAATAATGGTCTGGGGCTGTTTTTCATGGTTCGGGCTAGGCCCCTTAGTTCCAATGAAGGGAAATCTTAACGCTACAGCATACAATGACATTCTAGACGATTCTGTGCTTCCAACTTTGTGGCAACAGTTTGGGGAAGGCCCTTTCCTGTTTCAGCATGACAATGCACCTGTGCACAAAGCGAGGTCCATACAGAAATAGATTGTTGAGATTGGCGTGGAAGAACTGGCCTGCACAGAGCCCTGACCTCAACCCCATCGAACACCTTTGAGATAAATTGGAACGGCGATTGCGAGCCAGGCCTAATCGCCCAACATCGGTGCCCGACGTCACTAATGCTCTTGTGGCTGAATGGAAGCAAATCCCCACAGCAATGTTCCAACATCTAGTGGAAATCCTTCCCAGAAGAGTGGAGGCTGTTATAGCCGCAAAGGGGGGACCAACTCCATATTAATGCCCATGATTTTGGAATGAGATGTTCGACGAGCAGGTGTCCACATACTTTTGTTCAAGCAGTGTATGTTGGTGTGTGGCTGGAGCTGATGAATATGAAGATGAAAATGTTTGAAATGTACCTTTAACCCTTAACTTTGAAATTTGACAACTTTGAAATTTGACGTTTGGAGACACAGAACGATGCTGGGCAGGATTCAACTCAGGGTGTCAAAAAGTAGAAATTTGACATTTTGGAGCAACTTTGAAATTTGATGTTTGGAGAAACAGGGATAAACGTCAGAATCTGAAGTCAAATTGTGTGAGATCATGTTGAAAAGAGAGTGAGAGGACAAGAAGGAGTTAAGAGGATGACAAAGGGAGGGAGAGAAAGAGGGAAGTATTATTAGTATTATTCATCCTCCATAAGAACAAGAGATCCAGAATGGTATCTCTCTCTAAACCCTAACACCAGGATCATCTCTTTTTTCTGTGCAATAGGCATCGATGCATACAGAGACTCTCTCTCTCTCTCTCTCTCTCTCTCTCTCTCTCTCTCTCTCTCTCTCTCTCTCTCTCTCTCTCTCTCTCTCTCTCTCTCTCTCTCTCTCTCTCTCTCTCTCTCTCTCTCACCCTCTCATTCTCTCTCTCACCCTCTCATTCTTTCTCTCTACTTCTACCTCTGTCTCCCTCTCTCCCTCTCTCTCTCCCTCTCTCTCTCCAGGGGTAATGTATTAGCGGTGAGGGACTGGAGGTCAGCTGACAGAGTGAACTGATATAATGAATCACATATGCAAACCAGGAGCATGACCGATATGCAAAACCATCATGAATTACACATGGTATTAGTGTATTTGGGCCACTATGTGTGCGTGTGTGTGGGATTATGTGTCATTATGTTTATACATTGAACAAAAAAGATTTTCCTGAGTTACAGTTCGTATACAGTACATTCAGAAAGTATTCATACCCCTTGACTTTTTCCACATTTTGTTACGTTACAGCCTTATTCTAAAATTGATTAAATTGTTTTTTCCCCCTCATCAATCTACACACAATACCCCATAATGACGAAGCAAAAACAGGTTTTTAGACATTTTTGACAATTGATTAAAAATCTAAAACTGAAATATCACATTTACATAAGTATTCAGACCCTTTACTCAGTACTTTGTTGAAGCACCTTTGGCAGCGATTACAGCCTCAAGCCTTCTTGGGTATGACGCTACAAGCTTGGCACGCATGTATTTGGGGAGTTTCTCCCATTCTTCTCTGCAAATCCTCTCAAGCTCTGTCAGGTTGGATGGGGAGTGTCGCTGCACAGCTATTTTCCGGTCTCTCCAGAGATGTTCGATCGGGTTCAAGTCCGGGCTCTGGCTGGGCCACTCAAGGACATTCAGAGACTTGTCGCAAAGCCACTCCTGCGATGTCTTGGCTGTGTGCTTTGGGTCATTGTCCTGTTGGAAGGTGAACCTTCGCCCCAGTCTGAGATCCTGAGCGCTCTGGAGCAGGTTTTCATCAAGGATCTCTCTGTACATTGTTCCGTTCATCTTCCGCACCTGTGTGAGGATCATGCTGTTTAATCAGCTTCTTGATATGCTACACCTTCCAGGTGGATAGATTATCTTGGCAAAGTAGAGAAATGCTCACTAACAGGGATGTAAACAAATTTGTGCCCAACATTTGAGAGAAATATGTTTTTTTTGCATATGGAACATTTCGGGGATCTTTTATTTCAGCTCATGAAATATGGGACCAACATTTTACATGTTGCGTTTATATTTTTGTTCAGTGTATATAACTGATCTCTCATAGTAACATTGTCAATGGAGATGGAAGGTGCAGGTGTTTGACTGATTTTCGAACACACGCGCACACATACACACACACACACACACACACGTCTGACACCAGAGATCATTAGGCAGTAAAGCACCAGATCACATAAAGATATCGTCGTCCTATGTGGTTGTAGATCATGCTATTACCATGAAACACGCATGTGCTTGATGTATATTATAGCAGCGCTGACACAGGCAGAGTGATTACATTCTGTCACGCCTGCTTTAGGTTGACACACACACACACACTCAAACACACACACACACATACAGTACAAGTGGTCAAACGGTGAGAGCTCGTCCTAGCATCATGTGGCGCGCCAGGTAAGCGGTCAGCTGTAATCACAGTTATTTTCCACTCCGGACGAGAGCAGAGCAATTGCTGGGAAAATTTGTGAAATCACCTCCCTCAAATTGTTCCAGAGATACATGCTGTGGAGATATACTGGGCCAGAAAACGCACTCACACTTTCTGTCTCACACACCCACACTTTCTGTCTCACACACTCAGTCTCACACACTCACACTTTCTGTCTCACACACTCACATTTTCTGTCTCACACACTCACACTTTCTCTCACACACTCACACCTTCTGTCTCACACACACACTTTCTGTCCCACACAATCACACGTTCTGTCTCACACACTCACGCTTTCTGTCTCACACAATCACACTTTCTGTCTCACACACTCACGCTTTCTGTCTCACACACTCACACGCTCTGTCTCACACACTCACACTTTCTGTCTCACACAATCACACGTTCTGTCTCACACACTCACGCTTTCTGTCTCACACAATCACACTTTCTGTCTCACACACTCACGCTTTCTGTCTCACACACTCACATGCTCTGTCTCACAATAACGTTTATTTACATACAATAAACCCACTGAAACACAAACCCCCCAGAGCCACATCAAGCAGAGAGAGTAATTTTATGAAAAAGTGTGAGGTGTCTCTTGTGATTGACCAGAGAAATAAACACGCACGCACAAACACACAGCTTTTTATCCACTGAATCGCCTCTCACATATCCCAGGGATCTCCATAAGCCCTATACCTGCCTGTGTCTGTGGGGGGATTTAGACTGAGAAGCCAGAGCCAACCTGTCACACAGCACTGCCCAGCAAACCTGCTGGCCGGGTCACACTCATACAAAATATATACAACCTCACACAGGGGCCTGTGTGTGTGTGTGTGTGTGTGTGTGTGTGTGTGTGTGTGTGTGTGTGTGTGTGTGTGTGTGTGTGTGTGTGTGTGTGTGTGTGTGTGTGTGTGTGTGTGTGTGTGTGTGTGTGTGTGTGTGTGTGTGTGTGTGTGTACTAGTATCTTTCAGGAGGAGAGAGTCACTAAGGTGGCCTAAAGTGTCACTTTTCTCACCGTCACTCTAGTTGTCACTTAATTTCCATTCCTCATTCTCCCTCACACACAAACACACACACATACACACACGTACGCACGCACACACACACACACACAGTTTCTCCTTTACCATGCTCCTCTCACAGTAGGTCCAATCAGCCTCAGCAGACACATTACAGCATTACCACCACTTCATCTACTGGGAGAGAGAGAGGGGAGGAGGGGAGGAGAGGAGAGGAAAGGGTAGAGGGGGAGAGGAGAGAGAGAGGAGAGAGAGGAGAGGAGAGGAGAGGAAGTGGTCGAGGGGGAGAGGAGGAAGAGAGAGGAGAGAGAGGAGAGGAGAGGAAGTGGTAGAGGGGGAGAGGGGGAAGAGAGAGGAGAGAGAGGAGAGGAAGTGGTAGAGGGGGAGAGGAGGAAGAGAGATGAGAGAGAGGAAAGGAGAGGAAGTGGTAGAGGGGGAGAGGAGGAGGAGAGAGGAGAGAGAGGAAAGGAGAGGAAGTGGTAGATGGGGAGAGGAGGAAGAGAGAGGAGAGGAAGTGGTAGAAGGGAGAGGAGGAAGAGAGAGGAGAGAGAGGAAAGGAGAGGAAGTGGTAGAGGGGGAGAGGAGGAAGAGAGAGGAGATAGAGGAAAGGAGAGGAAGTGGTAGAGGGGGAGAGGAGGAAGAGAGAGGAGAGAGAGAAGAGGAGAGGAAGTGGTTGAGGGGGAGAGGAGGAAGAGAGAGGAGAGGAGAGGAAGTGGTAGAGGGGGAGAGGAGGAAGAGAGAGGAGAGGAAGTGGTAGAAGGGGAGAGGAGGAAGAGAGAGGAGAGAGAGGAGAGGAGAGGAAGTGGTAGAGGGGGAGAGGAGGAAGAGAGAGGAGATAGAGGAAAGGAGAGGAATGGTAGAGGGGGAGAGGAGGAAGAGAGAGGAGAGAGAGGAGAGGAAGTGGTAGAGGGGGAGAGGAGGAAGAGAGAGGAGAGAGGAGAGGAGAGGAAGTGGTAGAGGGGGAGAGGAGGAAGAATAGGATATAGGGGAAAGGAGAGGAAGTGGTAGAGGGGGAGAGGAGGAAGAGAGAGGAGAGAGAGGAGAGGAGAGGAAGTGGTTGAGGGGGAGAGAGGAAGAGAGATGAGAGAGAGGAGAGGGGAGGAAGTGGTAGAGGGGGAGAGGAGGAAGAGAGAGGAGAGAGAGGAGAGGAGAGGAAGTGGTAGAGGGGGAGAGGAGGAAGAGAGATGAGAGAGAGGAGAGGAGAGGAAGTGGTAGAGGGGGAGAGGAGGAAGAGAGATGAGAGGAAGTGGTAGAGGGGGAGAGGAGGAAGAGAGAGGAGAGAGAGGAGAGAGAGGAGAGGAGAGGAAGTGGTAGAGGGGGAGAGGAGGAAGAGAGAGGAGATAGAGGAAAGGAGAGGAATTGGTAGAGGGGGAGAGGAGGAAGAGAGATGAGAGAGAGAGGAGAGGAGAGGAGAGGAAGTGGTAGATGGGGTGAGGGGGAGAGGAGGAAGAGAGATGAGAGGAAGTGGTAGATGGGGAGAGGAGGAAGAGAGAGGAGAGAGAGGAGAGAGAGGAGAGGAGAGGAAGTGGTAGAGGGGGAGAGGAGGAAGAGAGAGGAGATAGAGGAGAGGAGAGGAAGTGGTAGAGGGGGAGAGGAGGAAGAGAGAGGAGAGAGAGGAGAGGAGAGGAATTGGTAGAGGGGGAGAGGAGGAAGAGAGAGGAGATAGAGGAAAGGAGGAGGAAGTGGTAGAGGGGAGAGGAGGAAGAGAGAGGAGAGGAGAGGAAGTGGTAGAGGGGGAGAGGAGGAAGAGGAGGAGAGGAGAGGAAGTGGTAGAGGGGGAGAGGAGGAAGAGAGATGAGAGAGAGGAGAGGAGAGGAAGTGGTAGATGGGGTGAGGGGAGAGGAGGAAGAGAGATAAGAGGAAGTGGTAGATGGGGAGAGGAGGAAGAGAGAGGAGAGAGAGGAGAGAGAGGAGAGGAGAGGAAGTGGTAGAGGAGGGGAGAGGAGGAAGAGAGAGGAGATAGAGGAGAGGAGAGGAAGTGGTAGAGGGGGAGAGGAGGAAGAGAGAGGAGAGAGAGGGAGGAGAGGAAGTGGTAGAGGGGAGAGGAGGAAGAGAGAGGAGATAGAGGAAAGGAGAGGAAGTGGTAGAGGGGAGAGGAGGAAAGAGAGGAGAGAGAGGAGAGGAGAGGAATTGGTAGAGGGGGAGAGGAGGAAGAGAGAGGAGAGGAGAGGAAGTGGTAGAGGGGAGAGGAGGAAGAGAGAGGAGAGGAGAGGAAGTGGTAGATGGGGTGAGGGGGAGAGGACGAAGAGAGAAGGTAAGGGAGGGGTGGCAGAAGCTGGAGTCATCATGGCTCGATAGCTACATGTGAGTGTCACATTAAGCAGACATCAAGATTAAAGGGCAACATGTAGCCATCAATCAACATTAGAGCACTTCGATTTGTGTGTGTGTTTGTGTGACAGCCAAAATAACATCTAACATGCCAGATAGTCACAATCATAAAAGTCTACTCTGATAGATTGATAGACTTGATAGTCTTTTCTCCCTAGAGTCTCCTCTGTCATTTTAATTGGTCATTGATTCCTGCGAAACGGAAACTCTTCAGTGATTGGTAAGAGTACAGACAGACCAGAGCGTGTGAGTGTGTGAGACAGAAAGTGTGAGTGTGAGAAAGAAAGTGTGAGTGTGTGAGACAGTGTGTGAGTGTGTGAGACAGAAAGTGTGAGTGTGTAAGACAGAAAGTATGAGTGTGAGAAAGAAAGTGTAAGTGTGTGAGACAGTGTGTGAGTGTGTGAGACAGAAAGTGTGAGTGTGTAAGACAGAGCGTGTGAGTGTGTGAGACAGAAAGTGTGAGTGTGTGAGACAGAAAGTGTGAGTGTGTGAGACAGAAAGTGTGAGTGTGTGAGACAGAAAGTGTGTGTGTGTGAGACAGAAAGTGTGAGTGTGTGAGACAGAAAGTGTGAGTGTGTGAGACAGAAAGTGTGAGTGTGAGACAGAAAGTTTGTGTGTGTGAGACAGAAAGTGTGAGTGTGTGAGACAGAAAGTGTGAGTGTGTTAGACAGAAAGTGTGAGTGTGTGAGACAGAAAGTGTGTGTGTGAGACAGAGCGTGTGAGTGTGTTAGACAGAAAGTGTGAGTGTGTGAGACAGAACGTGTGAGGGTGTGAGACAGAAAGTGTGAGGGTGTGAGAGAAAGTGTGAATTCTATCAGATAGTCTATCAATCTATCAGAGTAGACTTTTAAGATTGTGACTATCCGCCATATTAGATGTTATTTTGGCTGTCACACAAACACACACACAAATCGAAATGCTCTAATGTTGATTGATGGCTACATGTTGCCCTTTAATCTTGATGTCTGCTTAATGTGACTATCGAGCCATGATGACACCAGCTTCTGCCACCCCTCCCTTACCCTCTCTTTCCTCTCTCTCCCTCCTCTCTTCCTCTTCTCCCCCTCTACCCCTTCCTCTCCTCTCCTCTACTCCCTCCCTCTCACTCTCTCAGTAGGTGAAGTGGTTGGCTCTGGATTCTCAGTCTAAATCCCCCCACATACACAGGCAGGTATAGGGCTTATGGAGATCCCTGGGATATGTGAGAGTGGATACAAAGCTGTGTGTTTGTGCGTGCGTGTTTATTTCTCTGGTCAATCACAAGAGATACCTCAAGCTTTTTCATAAAATTACCCCCCCCCCCCCCTCTCTCTCTGCTTGACGTGGCTCTGGGGGGTTTGTGTTTCAGTGGATTTATTGTATGTAAATAAATTCCCCCTCTGACTCTCCTGCACTGACCAATCTAGCTATTTAGTGATTCACCTTATGGCCTAACACCCCCCTCCTCCCCCCTCCTCCCCCCTCATTATCATAGTAATGCTCCACAACCCCTTCTTATTCTTCCACTCCTGTCTCTACTCTAACAATACCCATTACCTCCTCACCTCCACCAATCCCCTTCCTAACCCTCTTCTCTCCTCCTACACCGTTTCCCCACTTTCTTCCCCCCTCCCCCCTCCTCTCTCCCACCTCCTCACCCCTTACCCCTCTCTCTTTCATCCCTTTATCTGAGATACCATAAAACATAAAACTTTTTTCCAATGGATTCCATCCTCACGTCTCTCCCCCCTCCTCACACCACTGGATTCCAGTTTGTATTTTCTTTCTCTCTCTCTTTCATCCCCCTCTCCTCCTATCTCTTTCTCTCTGTTATCTGATGTTTTAAATCTCTCCTCATTAGTTTGTGGTCGGCTCGGCTGGCTAGTCGTTTAACGGGCTGCCAAGAGGGATTTACCGGGAGCCCTAACTCCCGCCGCCCCCACTCCGTTAACTGTCAAAGGGTAATCAGGCTAGACGACCGGCTGAGCATCCTAAT
>NW_028159347.1:20000-22976 GCF_964263955.1 Coregonus lavaretus | reverse complement strand
GAAAGAAAGAAAGAAAGAAAGAAAGAAAGAAAGAAAGAAAGAAAGAAAGAAAGAAAGAAAGAAAGAAAGAGATTGAGAGCAAGACAGAGAGGGAGAGAGAAAATCAATCAATCAAATTAATACAATTTGATTTAACCCAGTCTAGACTTCCAATGAGCATGCAGTAGCACAGTATGCGGGAAAACAAAGGTACACACATGGAATGACTCTCAGAGAAACAAGAGAGAGAAGTAAGAGGAAATGTCATATCCTACCAGAGCAGTAATGCAGCATATCATATCCTACCAAAGTTAGCAGTAATGCAGCATATTATATAATACTAGAGCAGTAATGCAGCATATCATATCCTACCAGAGCAGTAATGCAGCATATCATATACTACCAGAGTTAGCAGTAATGCAGCATATAATATCCTACCAGAGCAGTAATGCAGCATATCATATCCTACCAAAGTTAGCAGTAATGCAGCATATCATATCCTACCAGAGTTAGCAGTAATGCAGCATATCATATCCTACCAGAGTTAGCAGTAATGCAGCATATCATATCCTACCAGAGTTAGCAGTAATGCAGCATATCATATCCTACCAGAGCAGTAATGCAGCATATCATATCCTACCAAAGTTAGCAGTAATGCAGCATATTATATAATACTAGAGCAGTAATGCAGCATATCATATCCTACCAGAGCAGTAATGCAGCATATCATATACTACCAGAGTTAGCAGTAATGCAGCATATAATATCCTACCAGAGCAGTAATGCAGCATATCATATCCTACCAAAGTTAGCAGTAATGCAGCATATCATATCCTACCAGAGTTAGCAGTAATGCAGCATATCATATCCTACCAGAGTTAGCAGTAATGCAGCATATCATATCCTACCAGAGTTAGCAGTAATGCAGCATATCATATCCTACCAGAGCAGTAATGCAGCATATCATATCTTACCAGAGTTAGCAGTAATGCAGCATATCATATCCTACCAGAGTTAGCAGTAATGCAGCATATCATATCCTACCAGAGTTAGCAGTAATGCAGATAGCATGCCTCTGCTGCTGAGTATATCTGGCTCTGGCAAACACACACTCAGGAGGGGACACCCCCCACACACACACTCAGGAGGGGACACCCCCCACACACACACTCAGGAGGGGACACACACCCCACACACACTCAGGACGGGACACCCCCCACACACACACTCAGGAGGGGACACACACCCCACACACACACTCAGGAGGGGACACACACCCCACACACACACTCAGGAGGGGACACACACCCCACACACACACTCAGGAGGGGACACACACCCCACACACACTCAGGAGGGGACACCCCCCACACACACACTCAGGAGGGGACACCCCCCACACACACACTCAGGAGGGGACACACACCCCACACACACACTCCCCACATATCATATGATGTGTCCAGTAAGCCTACAGATCCCTCTCCATCCTGCCCAGTATCCCAGCCATCCTATGTGTGTGTGTGTTTGTGTGTGTCTGTGTGAGTGTGTGAGTGTGTGTGTGTGTGTGTGTGAGTGTGTATGTGTCTGTGAGTGTGTGAGTGTGTATGTGTCTGTGAGTGTGTATGTGTCTGTGAGTGTGTGAGTGTGTGAGTGTTTGAGTGTGTGTGAGTGTCTGTGTGTGCGAGTGTGTGTGTGAGTGTGTGTGTATGTGTATGTCTGTGTGTGCATGTGAGTGTGTGTGTGTGTGAGTGTATGTGTGAGTGTGTGTGTGTGAGTGTGTATGTGTCTGTGAGTGTGTGAGTTTTTGAGTGTGTGTGAGTGTCTGTGTGTGCGAGTGTGTGTGTGAGTGTGTGTGTATGTGTATGTCTGTGTGTGCATGTGAGTGTGTGTGTGTGTGAGTGTATGTGTGAGTGTGTGAGTGTGTGAGTGTGTGTGTGACAGTTGACTGCGGACGAGTGGAAGAGGACAAGACACATCCATGAACACACACACACACACATTATTCACACACACATGCATCAATGAACACACACACACACACAGAAACTGCTGTTTAAATGTATACTCACATTAAGAAGGGGTCTGGCGCTGCTGGCAGAATGTCCTCCCATCTTACACATGGCCTGATAGTCGTATAGAGATACCCTGAAGACACACACACACACACACACACACACACACACACACACACACACACACACACACACACACACACACAGAGAGAGAGATGCACAGAAACAGGTTGCGTAATATCCTCTTAAATCAAGCACTCCCATTTCTTTGAGCTGTTATAAATAGCATCACATCACTCAGGAGTGTTTCTACATCAAAGACACAGCTGAAAGATGTTATCCTCAACGCAACTAGTTGATGAAAGAGATGGGTGTGTCCCCCACGTCACCCTATTCCCTATGGGCCCTGTTGAAAAGTAGTGCACTATGAAGGCAATAGGGTGTACAGTAGATGTAAGAGAAACCGACCCAGCCAATCAAATCAAAGGGCTGATGACACACAGTGTGGTAGGGTTACACTAACAACCATACGCAGAATGACATACTTTATCAAAAAACAAGACTAGCATTATTGCAAGTGTATTTTCAATGTAAAGCAATTTGAGATGTGAAATGAGAGAGTAAAAGGTATTGTCATGAGATATTGTACAGTAAAAGGTATTATCATGAGATATAGTACAGTAAAATGTATTATCATGAGATATAGTACAGTAAAAGGTATTATCATGATATATTGTACAGTAAAAGGTATTATCATGAGATATAGTACAGTAAAAGGTATTGTCATGAAATATTGTACAGTAAAAGGTATTATCATGAGATATAGACCAGTAAAAGGTATTATCATGAGAAAGATATAGTACAGTAAAAGGTATTGTCATTAAAGAGATATAGTACAGTAAAAGGTATTACCATGAGAAAGATATAGACCAGTATAATGTATTATCATGAGATATAGTACAGTAAAAGGTATTTTTTTTAT
>NW_028159347.1:0-15000 GCF_964263955.1 Coregonus lavaretus | reverse complement strand
GCCTATGAAAAGCCCTCACTCTGTCACTCAGAAACTTATTCCAGTGTCTGCCTGCAAGCTGAAAATCTTTGCCAGTGTGTGTGCATGTTTAGGCTACCCGCACCTTAAAAGCAGAGGCTACTGTACTGACATTAGAAGTGTGAGAAGATAGGGAAAGACATTTTTTAGTATCTAGAGAAGAATGGATTAACTTTTTCAATGCAAGTTAAGAATATTATAGGCCTAGTTATCATGTTTCACGTTGGATTTGATAACTACAAAAAAAGGTAAGACGTGTTTTTAATTCTGGTGCCACTCTGCACACACACGCTTGTTAGCTAGCTAGCTCAAAGGACGTTCCAAGTTCCTCCATAGAAGCCGCTCCTCCTAGGTATAATTCTGTGGACCTAATTCAGATAATGCATGTCATAACAAGGTGCCCTGCACTTCAAGCCTCCTCTCTCAACCCTCTTTTGCTCTCTCCCACCCAAATAATTTCTGGCGCATCTTGCGCCATTGGCTACACTTGTCTGTCCATCACGCATGTAAACAACTAGCTTGACTGCTCTATCCACACTGATTGATTAAGTCATTTAATGAGCTAAATGTCAAGAATTGTTGATTTCACAGATTAAAAAAGGAACAGAAAGGAACGATATATAAACCAGTACTTTTTTGGGGTTCGAACTTGTTCAGAACTTTATTTTGCTGGTCGAAACAGTGGAACGGAACAAAAGTGGTTCTGTTCAGAACGAAACAATTGGAAAAGAACTTTGGATCCAACTGATCCTAAGTATTTCATATGTTATGTGGCCCACTTTAAGGATTGCTGTAGATCCTGAGTTATTATTTGACCTATTGCCATTTATTTTGGGGGTTTTTCACATTAATTTTATATGCTGAGATTTTTGAGTATTCTGAAAATAGTTTTAGCAAAGGGGGCATTGAGTTTTCAATATTGGTCAGGTATATCAGGAGATCATCTGCAAATAAGTTTAGTTTATGTTCATGTTTACCAATACTGATACCTGTTACGTTTGGGTCCTGTCTAATTTTTTCTGCAAGCGGTTCAATTGCCAGTGCAAACAGGAGGGGGAGAGGGGACATCCCTGTCCCTGTCTTGTGCCACTTTTCTAAAGCAATTTCATCAGATAATGTATTATTTGTGTATATTTTTGCTTTAGGGGACATACAGTATATAATATTTTTTATAAAATGTATTATTTCAACTGTTAAGTTGAAAGCTTCCAAAGTTTTGAATAGAAAAGGCAATTTAAGAGGGTTTGAAAGCCTTTTCGGCATCAACAGCCATTATTAATACTACAGTTGAAGTTGGAAGTTTACATACACTTAGGTTGGAGTCATTAAAACTTGTTTTTCAACAACATTTCTTGTTAACAAACTATAGTTTTGGCAAGTCGGTTTGGACATCTACTTTGTGCATGACACAAATAATTTTTCCAACAATTGTTTACAGATTATTTCACTTCTAATTCACTGTATCACAATTCAAGTGGGTCAGAAGTTTACATACACTAAGTTGACTGTGCCTTTAAACAGCTTGGAAAATTCCAGAAAATGATGTCATGGCTTTAGAAGCTTCTGATAGGCTAATTGACATCGTTTGAGTCAATTGGAGGTGTACCTGTGGATGTATTTCCAGGCCTACCTTCAAACTCAGTGCCACTTTGCTTGACATTATGGGAAAATCAAAAAAGAAATTGTAGACCTCCACAACTCTGGTTCATCCTTGGGAGCAATTTCCAAACGCCTGAAGGTACCACGTTCATCTGTACAAACAATAGTACGCAAGTATAAACACCATGGGACCACGCATCCATCAAACCGCTCAGGAAGGAGGCGCGTTCTGTCTCCTAGAGATGAACGTACTTTGGTGCGAAATGTGCAAATCAATCCCAAACGACCCCAAGCATACTTCCAAAGTTGTGACAAAATGACTTAAGGACAACAAAGTCAAGGTATTGGAGTGGCCATCACAATGCCCTGACCTCAATCCTATAGAACATTTGTGGGCAGAACTGAAAAAGCGTGTGCGAGCAAGGAGGCCTACAAACCTGACTCAGTTACACCAGCGCTGTCAGGGGGAATGGGCCAAAATTCACCCAACTTATTGTGGGAAGCTTGTGGAAGGCTTTCCGAAACATTTGAACCAAGTTAAACAATTTAAAGGCAATGCTACCAAATACTAATTGAGTGTATGTAAACTTCTGACCCACTGGGAATGTCATGAAAGAAATAAAAGCTTAAATAAATAATTCTCTATACTATTATTCTGACATTTCACATTCTTAAAATAAAGTGGTGATCCTAACTAACCTAAAACAGGGAATCTTTACTAGGATTAAATGTCAGGAATTGTGAAAAACTGAGTTTAAATGTATTTGGCTAAGGTGTATGTAAACTTCAACTGTATATCTTGTCTATATCTTGTATTTTAGTGTCTATTTTTAATAAACCCTGTTTGATTGATATGTATCAAGTCTGGTAAGACTTTTGCCATTCTATTGCTTACAAGCTTTGTTATTATTTTATTGTCACAGTTTATTACATTTACGGGTCTATCATCAGTAGGGGACTCTCCAGATTTTCCTGGTTGAATATAACTGAAATAACTTTGATACATGATTTGATACATGGAAGTAGGAAGCACTGAATTGAGTGACCTGTGTTGTGATTTGTGTAAATGTACCATTTCCATCTGTAAATCGTGCCGCCCCGTAGGGTTCAGGAAGTAGGACAGGGGATCAAGCATGTTTTCTCATCTCTGTTTCGTGTTGACAGGATCAGCTAGCAGTGGGAGCTTTACCCACCAAGCTTTCCTGCACCGCACGCACGCACGCACGCACGCACGCACGCACGCACGCACGCACACACGCACACACACACACACTCACACACACACACACACAGACAGATTACACCAGGAGCATGTGGTAAGCAATCAATTACATGGATTAAGGAGACGATATCCAACCTATCTGGTCTACAGAGAGGATAGATAAGGAGTCACAGATAAACACTATTCTAACACAGAAGCCTGGAATCCTCCACGTCGATACACTGACTATAAAAACCAGCAAAACAATTAGTCAGGAGCCATGCATGGTGTAATGGGCCTCTGGTGTGGTGCGTGTGCACGTGCGTGTGTTTTCCCTCTGTCCCAGTGGAGAGATTAGACAGTAAATTCCTACAAAGCCTTTCTTCCAGCTGTTGTTTATGTGGCACTACAGTTATACACTACCATGGACTGGGTCCTCCGTTCTGCTCAATGACCACACACAGAGGGTGTTCTTTAATGGAAGCCTCTTAAACATAATCCAGGTAGAATCAGGAATTCCCCAGGGCAGCTGTCTAGGCCTCTTGCTTTTTTCCATCTTTACTAACGACATGCCACTGGCTTTGAGTAAAGCCAGTGTGTCTATGTATGCGGATGACTCAACACTATACACGTCAGCTACTACAGCAACTGAAATAACTGCAACACTTAACAAATAGTTGCAGTTAGTTTCGGAATGGGTGACAAGGAATAAGTTAGTCCTGAATATTTCCAAAACTGAAAGCATTGTATTTGGGTCAAATCATTCACTAAACCCTAAACCTCAACTACATCTCGTAATAAATAATGTGGAAATTGAGCAAGTTGAGGTGACTAAACTGTCATGGTCAAAGCATATTGATACAACAGTAGCTAAGATGGGGAGAAGTATGTCCATAATTAAGTGCTGCTCTGCCTTCTTAACAACACTATCAACAAGGCAGGTCCTACAGGCCCTAGTTTTGTCGCACCTAGACTACTGTTCAGTAGTGTGGTCAGGTGCCACAAAGAGGGACTTGGGAAAATTGCAGTTGGCTCATAACAGGGCAGCACGGCTGGCCCTTAAAAGTACACGGAGAGCTAACATTGATGACATACATGCCAGTCTCTCCTGGCTCAGAGTGGAAGAGAGATTGACTTCATCACTGCTTGTTTTTGTGAGAGGTGTCGACGAGCTGAATGTACCGAGCTGTGTGCCAGTATTCCAAACAGACAGCTCGGTACATTCAGCTCGGACACCCATGCATACCCCACAAGACATGCCACCAGAGGTCTCTTCACAGTCCCCAAGTCCAGAACGGACTATGGGAGGCGCACAGTACTACATAGAGCCATGACTACATGGAACTCTATTCCACATCATGTAACTGATGCAAGCAGTAGAATCAGATTTTAAAAAACAGGTAAAAATACACCTTGTGGAACAGCGGCTACTGTGAAGAGACACACACACAGGCACATACACACATACATATAGACACTCACTCTACACACACGTACACAGGGATGTTGTGATTGTGGAGTAGTATGTGATAGTGGAGTAGTGGCCTGAGGGAACACACTAAATGTATTGGGTAAAGTGTCATGAAATATAATGTTATGTAATGTTAAATTGTATATAACTGCCTTAATGTTGCAGGACCCCAGGAAGAGTAGCTGCTGCCTTGGCATCAGCTAATGGGGATCCTTAATAAATACAAAATACAAAATACAAAATACAAAATACAAATACACACAGTACATCCTATACAGTCACTTTATATGAGCTGTACATTCATACAGTCATGATCCCTCTGCTGTGCTACCTCACACATTATTACACACACACACATCTCAACATCTACCAGAGTTACTCACATGGTTTTTTTCTTTGGAGACGATTATGAAAGCATTGTTGTCGATGAGGTAGCAGGCCAGGTCCTGAGAGAGAGAGAGAGAGAGAGAGAGAGAGAGAGAGAGAGAGAGAGAGAGAGAGAGAGAGAGAGAGAGAGAGAGAGAGAGAGAGAGAGAGAGAGAGAGAGAGAGAGAGAGAGAGAGAGAGCGAGAGAGAGAGAGAGAGAGAGAGAGAGAGAGAGAGAGACTAACAACATTGGACACTTTATGGAACACAAAGCCTTCACTATCTCATCCTGGAATATCCAAGGCCTGAGGTCATCTGCCTTCGGCCTAAAGAGCAGGAACCTGAACTTCACCAAAGAAATCAGAAATACAGACAATGTCATCCTACAATAAACATGGTATAGAGGAGATGGACCCACTGGTTACCCTCCAGGTTACAGAGAGCTGGTAGTCCCATCTACCAAACTACCAAGAGTAAAACAGGGAAGGGACTCAGGGGGTATGCTAATTTGGTATAGAGCAGATCTAACTCACTCTATTAAATTAATCAAAACAGGAACATTTTATATTTGGCTAGAAATTCAAAAGGAAATTATCTCAACAGAGACAAATGTCCTCTTGTGTGCTACCTATATCCCCTCACTAGAATCCCCATACTTTCATGAAGACAGCTTCTCCATCCTGGAGGGGGAAATTTCCAGACCCAGGGACATGTACTAGTCTGTGGCGACCTAAATGCCATAACTGGACAAGAACCTGACACCCTCAGCACACAGGGGGACAAACACCTACCTGGAGGTGACAGCATTCCCTCCCCCATATCAAATCAAATCAAATCAGATTTTATTGGCCACATGCGCCGAATACAACAGGGGCAGACATTACAGTGAAATGCTTACTTACAGCCCTTAACCAACAGTGCATTTATTTTAAATAAAAAAGTAAAATAAAACAACAACAAAAAAAGTGTTGAGAAAAAAAGAGCAGAAGTAAAATAAAATAACAGTAGGGAGGCTATATATACAGGGGGGTACCGGTGCAGAGTCAATGTGCGGGGGCACCGGCTAGTTGAGGTAGTTGAAGTAATATGTTAGTGAAGTGTGCACGTGCGTGTGTTTTCCCTCTGTCCCAGTGAAGTAATAGTGTTAAAGTGACTATGCATCAATAATTAAAAGAGTAGCAGCAGCGTAAAAAGATGGGGTGGGGGGGCAGTGCAAATAGTCTGGGTAGCCATGATTAGCTGTTCAGGAGTCTTATGGCTTGGGGGTAGAAGCTGTTGAGAAGCCTTTTGGACCTATACTTGGCACTCCGGTATCGCTTGCCGTGCGGTAGCAGAGAGAACAGTCTATGACTAGGGTGGCTGGAGTCTTTAACAATTTTGAGGGCCTTCCTCTGACACCGCCTGGTATAGAGGTCCTGGATGGCAGGAAGCTTGGCCCCAGTGATGTACTGGGCCGTACGCACAACCCTCTGTAGTGCCTTGCAGTCGGAGGCCAAGCAGTTGCCATACCAGGCGGTGATGCAACCAGTCAGGATGCTCTCGATGGTGCAGCTGTATAATTTTTTGAGGATCTGAGGACCCATGCCGAATCTTTTCAGTCTCCTGAGGGGGAATAGGCTTTGTCGTGCCCTCTTCACGACTGTCTTGGTGTGTTTGGACCATAATAGTTTGTTGGTGATGTGGACACCAAGGAACTTGAAGCTCTCAACCTGTTCCACTACAGCCCCGTCTGTGCTCAGTCCTCTTTTTTTTCCTGTAGTCCACAATCATCTCCTTTGTCTTGGTCACGTTGAGGGAGAGGTTGTTATCCTGGCACCACACGGCCAGGTCTCTGACCTCCTCCCTATAGGCTGTCTCACCCATATGCACCCCTAGGCACAACTACGACAACATAACCAACAAAAACAGGTCACAACTCCTGCAGCTCTTTCGCACACTGGGTAAGTACATAGTCAATGGTAGGCTTCGAGGGTACTCCTACGGTAGGTACACATAAAGCTAATCTCTTGGCAGTAGTACTGTAGACTACTTTATCACTGACCTCAACCCAGAGTCTCTCAGAGTGTTCACAGTCAGCCCACTGACACACCTATCAGATCACCACAAAATCACAGTCTACTTGAACAGAGCAATACCCAATCATGAGGCATCAAAGCCAAAGGAACTGAATAATATTAAGAAATGCTATAGATGGAAGGAAAGTAGTGTGGAAACCTACCAAAAAACAATTAGGCAACAACAAATTCAATCCCTTTTAGACGACTTCCTGGACAAAACGTTTCACTGTAATAGTGAAGGTGTAAACTTGGCAGTAGAAAACCTAAACAGTATATTTGACCTCTCAGGTTCCCTATCAAATCTAAACATTTCAAACAGAAAACCGAAGAAAATGAACAACAATGACAAAAGGTTTGATGAAGAATGCAAAATCCTAAGAAAGAGATTGAGAAACCTATCCAACCAAAAACATAGAGACCCAGAAAACCTGAGCCTACGCCTTCACTATGGTGAAAAAGAAGGAATACACTACGGAAAAAGAAGGAACAGCACGTCAGAAATCAGCTCAATGTAATTAAAGAAACCATAGACTCTAACCACTTCTGGGAAAATTGGAAAAAACTAAACAAACAACAACACGAAGAGCTATCTATCCAAAACGGAGATGTGTGGATAAACCACTTCTCCAATCTTTTTGGCCCTATAACAAAGAACAAAGAACAAACAGCAAAAACATATACATGATCAAATACAAATCCTAGAATCAACTATTGAAGACTACCAGAACCTACTGGATTCTCCAATTACATTGAATGAACTACAGGACACAATACAATCCCTCCAACCCAAAAAGGCCTGTGGTGTTTATGGTATCCTCAATGAAATGATAAAATATACAGACCACAAATTCCAATTGGCAATACTTAAACTCTTTAACATCATCCTTAGCTCTGGCATCTTCCCCAATATTTGGAACCAAGGACTGATCACCCCAATCCACAAAAGTGGAGACAGATTTGACCCCAATAACTACAGTAGGATATGCGTCAACAGCAACCTTGGGAAAATCCTCGTACATTTCCTCAGTGAAAACAATGTACTGAGCAAATGTCAAATTTGCTTTTTACCAAATGACCGTACGACAATCACCCTGCATACCCGACTTGTCAAAACTATAGTTTGTTAACAAGAAATGTGTGGAGTGGTTGAAAAATGAGTTTTAATGACTCCAACCTAAGTGTATGAAAACTTCCGACTTCAACTGTATGTTTCCCATGCCAATAAAGCTCTTAAATTGAATTGAGAGAGAGAGAGCGAGAGAGAGAGAGAGAGAGAGAGAGAGAGAGAATAGTAAGGCCAGATGGGAGAAGAGAAGACAGTGATGGATGCTGCTGCTTGACAAGCAGAGACCAGCCGTTCTCTTTTACCAGCGGTCCATCACACAACCTGGCACTCTACTGCCACCAGCCAAACTCAGGGGGTTTGCTAAATGGCACCCTATTCCCTATAGAGTGTACTACTTTTGACCTGGGCTGGTCAAAAATAGTGCAGTACATAAGGAATAGGGTGCCATTTGGGACTTGAATTTGGGTTCCCTTCCACTCCAATGCCTGGCAAAGAATAGGAAATAAAAAACACAGTGCTTAGTCATGCAGAAGGCTATTAGGCCCTCATCCAACATGTTAAAGGGAAAATCCACTCAAAAACTATCTTTTGGTATGCTTGCTCGACAACAGAGGTCAATAAAAAAGCTTCTTTATTGTTAAAAGTAAAACCAATATCATTGACAATTTATTGACAATCTAATAACATGAACATCTGAAAGGAACACTGTCACGAATACCGCCGAGGCTGCTCCTCCTCCTTGTTCGGGCAGGCTTCGGCGTTCGTCGTCCCCGGAGTACTAGCTGCCACCGTTTGATGTTTTCGATGTTTGTTTTGTCATGTCTAGTTTAGTGCACCTGTTTCGTATTCTGTCATGATTATGTCACCTATAAGTTTCCCTGTGTTATGTTTTGTAGTTGCCTGTCGTTTGTTTCAAGGTTCGGTACTTTTGTTTGTGAGTGTTTATACGCAATTCGCGTATTTGTTCGCCTCCGGTGTTTCGAGGCCATTTATTTTGTATGTTGTTCATTTACTTCAGTAAAGTCGTTTTGACTTATCCGCTGTGTCCTGCGCCTGACTTCACCACCACGTCCACATCAGTACCGTGACAAACACACAGTATGTATTTCCGAGTATACATATTTGTAGGAGAAGACAGCATAAGGTTAAGATACTGACCCTGAGGAAGTGTCTTTATAATATGATTGGTGGCTGTAAGGGACCATGGTTTTTTTCTTCAACAAGTCAGACGCGAAGGATATCCTACAGACACCCGACAAGGCCCAAATCCCCGTCATTGGCATGAGAAAGAGACAGAGATATCGTGGACGTAGGTCGGGGTGCCTTGTAAGAATCCGACGGCGAGCGAGTAAACTGCCTCTTCCATCAATCCTATTAGCCATTGTTCAATAATTTGAAAATAAATTAGATGACCGAAGATTATGGTTATCCTACCAACGGGACATTCAAAACTGTAATATATTATTTTTCACCGAGTCGTGGCTGAACGACAACATGGACAACATACAGCTAGCATACGCTACATTGGCAGGATAGAACGGCTGACTCCGGTAAGACAAGGGGTGGCGGTCTGTGTATATTTGTAAACAACAGCTGGTGCACAAAATCAAATACTAAGGAAGTCTCAAGGTTTTGCTCACCTGAGGTAGAGTATCTTATGATAAGCTGTAGACCACACTATTTACCAAGAGAGTTTTCATCTCTATTTTTCATAGCTGTCTATTTACCACTACAAACCAATGCTGGCATTAAGATTGCACTGAATGAGCTGTATAAGGCCATAAGTAAACAGGAAAACGCTCATCCAGAGGCAGCGCTCCTAGTGGCCCGGGACTTTAATGCAGGGAAACTTAAATCCGTTCTACCTAATTTCTACCAGCATGTTAAATGTGCAACCAGAGGAAAAAAAACTCTAGACCACCTTTACTCCACACACAGAGACGCATACAAAGCTCTACCTCGCCCTCCATTTGGCAAATCTGACCATAACTCTATCCTCCTGATTCCTGCTTATAAGCGAAAACTAAAGCAGGAAGCACCGTGACTCCGTTAATAAAAAAGTGGTCAGATGACGCAGATGCTAAGCTACAGGACTGTTTTGCTAGCACAGACTGGAACATGTTCCGGGATTCTTCAGATAGCATTGAGGAGTACACCACATCAGTCACTGGCTTCATCAATAAGTGCATCGATGACGTCATCCCCACAGTGACCTTACGTACATACCCCAACCAGAAGCCATGGATTACAGGCAACATCCGCACTGAGCTAAAGGGTAGAGCTGCCGCTTTTAAGGAGCGGGACTCTAACCCGGACGCTTATAAGAAATCCCGCTATGCCCTCCGACGAACCATCAAACAGGAAAGAGTCAATACAGGACTAAGATCGAATCGTACTACACCGGCTATGACGCTCGTCGGATGTGGCAGGGCTTGAAAACTATTACAGACTACAAAGGGAAGCACAGCCGTGAGCTGCCCAGTGACACAAGACTTCCAGACGAGCTAAACCACTTCTATGCTCGCTTTGAGGCAAGCAACACTGAAGCATGCATGAGAGCACCAGCTGTTCCGGATGACTATGTGATCACGCTCTCCGTAGCCAATGTGAGTATGACTTTTAAGCAGGTCAACATTCACAAGGCCGCAGTGCCAGACGGATTACCAGGAAGTGTACTCCGAGCATGTGCTGACCAACTGGCAAGTGTCTTCACTGACATTTTCAACATGTCCCTGACTGAGTCTATAATACCAACATGTTTCAAGCAGACCACCATAGTCCCCATGCCCAAGGACACTAAGATAACCTGCTTAAATGACTACCGACCCGTAGCACTGACGTCTGTAGCCATGAAGTGCTTTGAAAGGCTGGTGATGGCTCACATCAACCCTAGACCCACTCCAATTTGCATACCGCCCCAACAGATCCACAGATGATGCAATCTCTATTTCATTCCACACTGCCCTTTCCCACCTGGACAAGAGGAACACCTACATGAGAATGCTATTCATTGACTACAGCTCAGCATTCAACACCATAGTGCCCTCAAAGCTCATCACTAAGCTAAGGATCCTGGGACTAAACACCTCCCTCTGCAACTGGATCCTGGACTTCCTGACGGGCCCATTCTCATCGACGGGGCTGTAGTGGAACAGGTTGAGAGCTTCAAGTTCCTTGGTGTCCACATCAGCAACAAACTATCATGGTCCAAACACACCAAGACAGTCGTGAAGAGGGCACCGGTACCCCCCTGTATATATAGCCTCCCTACTGTTATTTTACTTTACTTCTGCTCTTTTTTTCCCAACACTTTTTTGTTGTTTTATTTTACTTTTTTTATTTAAAAATAAATGCATTGTTGGTTAAGGGCTGTAAGTAAGCATTTCACTGTAATGTCTACACCTGTTGAATTTGGCGCATTAGCCAATACAATTTTATTTTATTTTATTTTATTTAAGTCATGTGACTCAGGTCATGGCTGTGGCATAGGGGTCAACAGGGTTGGAGTGATCAATGGCTACATACCACAGATTACAGGAGATATAGCCTGTGTCCCAAATGGCAACCTAATCCCTATCCAGTAATATGGGCACTGGTCAAAAGTAGTACACTATAAAGGGAATAGGGTGTAATTTGGACGCACGCATAGCCTAGAGTACTCACCATGGCCTCACATGTCAGCGGACAAATCCCTTCTGTGTTAGAGCACTGGAGAGAGGCAGAGAGAAAGAGAGAGGGATAAAGAGAGAGAGAGAAAGGGGGGGTGGGGAAGAAAAAGATGGAGAGAGAGAGGAAAAGCGAGATACAAAGAGAGATAAATAAATAAAAAATAAAAAAACGAGGGTTAGTCTCCAAACGGAGGAAATGAGGTAATCATTGTGACTGCTCTTGAACCACAGCACAGAGATGGTACCATGGTAACAGAACACACACACACACTTCTCCTGAGAAGAATTCCTGTTGTCTGTTATTGGGAAACACACAGAGAAACACAACAGGGATGCTGGCACATACATATGAACAGTATTGATTTCCTTTCTGCATCCTAAATAGCACCCTATCCCCTTTATAATGCACTACTTTTAAGCAGGGTCCTAATGGGAATAGGGTGCCATTTGGAACACAGGCCTGAGGTTGCCTACATTTACCACAGCATAGTATTAGCTCACCACTCCTCCCAGCCCACATATCATCTCTTCACCCACAAACAGACAGCAGGCTAGGAGCTAGGGAAGGAGCTACCTGTCTACCGTATCCATCTCCCTAACACCCCCCTCACTCAGAGAGAGAATCCCCTCTGCTGTCACTACTGGCCTGGCCATCTGTAGGTGGTCTCTCTCTCTCTCTCTCTCTCTCTCTCTCTCTCTCTCTCTCTTTCTCTTTCTCTTTCTCTTTCTCTCTCTCACTCTCACTCACTCACTCACTCACTCACTCACTCACTGAATATCAGGGCTGAATGCTTGAGTTCCAGCCCTAGTCCATTTATAGAGTTGGTGGAGTTGGTGGATGGGTTGAGTGGGCAGCGTGCTATTAGCTACTCTGTAGTAGTTAATAGCCAGGGCACAGCTATTAGCTATATTGTAGTAGTTAATAGCCAGGGCACAGCTATTAGCTATATGGTAGTAGTTAATATCCAGGGCACAGCTATTAGCTATATTGTAGTAGTTAATAGGCAGGGCACAGCTATTAGCTTTATTATAGTAGCTAATAGCCAGGGCACAGCTACAGTGGGGGAAAAAAAGTATTTAGTCAGCCACCAATTGTGCAAGTTCTCCCACTTAAAAAGATGAGAGAGGCCTGTCATTTTCATCATAGGTACACGTCAACTATGACAGACAAAATGAGATTTTTTTTCCCAGAAAATCACATTGTAGGATTTTTAATGAATTTATTTGCAAATTATGGTGGAAAATAAGTATTTGGTCAATAACAAAAGTTTCTCAATACTTTGTTATATACCCTTTGTTGGCAATGACACAGGTCAAACGTTTTCTGTAAGTCTTCACAAGGTTTTCACACACTGTTGCTGGTATTTTGGCCCATTCCTCCATGCAGATCTCCTCTAGAGCAGTGATGTTTTGGGGCTGTCACTGGGCAACACGGACTTTCAACTCCTTCCAAAGATTTTCTATGGGTTGAGATCTGGAGACTGGCTAGGCCACTCCAGGACCTTGAAATGCTTCTTACGAAGCCACTCCTTCGTTGCCCGGGCGGTGTGTTTGGGATCATTGTCATGCTGAAAGACCCAGCCACGTTTCATATTCAATGCCCTTGCTGATGGAAGGAGGTTTTCACTCAAAATCTCACGATACATGGCCCCATTCATTCTTTCCTTTACACGGATCAGTCGACCTGGTCCCTTTGCAGAAAAACAGCCCCAAAGCATGATGTTTCCACCCCCATGCTTCACAGTAGGTATGGTGTTCTTTGGATGCAACTCAGCATTCTTTGTCCTCCAAACATGACGAGTTGAGTTTTTACCAAAAAGTTCTATTTTGGTTTCATCTGACCATATGACATTCTCCCAATCCTCTTCTGGATCATCCAAATGCACTCTAGCAAACTTCAGACGGGCCTGGACATGTACTGGCTTAAGCAGGGGGACACGTCTGGCACTGCAGGATTTGAGTCCCTGGCGGCGTAGTGTGTTACTGATGGTAGGCTTTGTTACTTTGGTCCCAGCTCTCTGCAGGTCATTCACTAGGTCCCCCCGTGTGGTTCTGGGATTTTTGCTCACCGTTCTTGTGATCATTTTGACCCCACGGGGTGAGATATTGCGTGGAGCCCCAGATCGAGGGAGATTATTAGTGGTCTTGTATGTCTTCCATTTCCTAATAATTGCTCCCACAGTTGATTTCTTCAAACCAAGCTGCTTACCTATTGCAGATTCAGTCTTCCCAGCCTGGTGCAGGTCTACAATTTTGTTTCTGGTGTCCTTTGACAGCTCTTTGGTCTTGGCCATAGTGGAGTTTGGAGTGTGACTGTTTGAGGTTGTGGACAGGTGTCTTTTATACTGATAACAAGTTCAAACAGGTGCCATTAATACAGGTAACGAGTGAAGGACAGAGGAGCCTCTTAAAGAAGAAGTTACAGGTCTGTGAGAGCCAGAAATCTTGCTTGTTTGTAGGTGACCAAATACTTATTTTCCACCATAATTTGCAAATAAATTCATTAAAAATCCTACAATGTGATTTTCTGGAGAAAAAAAATCTCAATTTGTCTGTCATAGTTGACGTGTACCTATGATGAAAATTACAGGCCTCTCTCATCTTTTTAAGTGGGAGAACTTGCACAATTGGTGGCTGACTACATACTTTTTTCCCCCACTGTATTAGTTATATTGTAGTAGCTAATAGCCAGGGCACAGCTATTAGCTATATTGTAGTAGTTAATATCTAGGGCACAGCTATTAGCTATATTGTAGTAGTTAATATCCAGGGCACAGCTATTAGCTATATTGTAGAAGTTAATAGCAGCTATTAGCTACAGTGGGCCAGGACTCGACCAGGGTGAACCGTTGGACCGCTTCACAAAATATGGTATGACTAAGAAGCAGAGGAAGAGGGTGCACCCTATCCCCTATATAGTGCCCTACCTTTGAACACAACCCAATAGGCTTTGGTCAAAAAAAGTGCACTATATAGTGAATAGGGTGCCATTTGGGACGCAACCAGAGGTCTGGGTTAAGGAGGTGGTTATAGTCTGGATAGTCTGGCCCCTACAGTTCAGGGTTGGTTGCTCAGCTGGCCTCCACTCACTCACACACACACACACACACACACACACACACACACACACACACACACACACACTCACTCACACACTCACTCACACACACACACACACACACACTGCTGCAGTCTGGAGAAAAGCCCAGACATTAGAGAGAGAGAGAGAGAGAGATGTGCATTGCATGAGCGCTCCCTCTCCCACTGTCTTTGTCCTCAGTGTTGCTTGTCAGTGTGAGTGATGGGTGGCAGCTCTAACTGTTCACATTATTGATCTGTTCTCTGTTTCCAATCAGAAAACTAAAATAGAGAAAAATGGTGGGAGATGTAGCAAAACACCACAACAGCAGAGGGTATGGATGTAGCAAAACACCACAACAGCAGAGGGTATGGATGTAGCAAAACACCACAACAGCAGAGTGTTGGATGTAGCAAAACACCACAACAGCAGAGGGTATGGATGTAGCAAAACACCACAACAGCAGAGTGTATGG
>NW_028159348.1:0-48577 GCF_964263955.1 Coregonus lavaretus | reverse complement strand
ATTGCTGTACCCAAGAAAGCAAAGGTAACTGAACTAAATGACTATCGCCACACCATAACACCTCCTCCTCCGTGCTTTACGGTGGGAACTACACATGCGGAGATCATCCGTTTACCCACACTGCGTCTCACAAAGACAAGGCGGTTGGAACCAAAAATCTCAAATTTGGACTCCAGACCAAAGGACACATTTCCACCAGTCTAATGTCCATTGCTTGTGTTTCTGGCCCAAGCCGGTCTTGGTTTTTATCAAAGCATTGGTGGTTCAGTGGTAGAATTCTCGCCTGCCAGCCGGGGGCCAGTCGCGTATAGCTGTAACAGCCGTTTTGTCGAAACAGCGCCACTGAATCAGTGTGTGGCCGAAAATATATTACATCCGTAGTGGTTTAGGACTACCATAGAGAATGACGCGGGAGGCCCGGGTTCGATTCCCGGCCAATGCATGAATTCTTTTTATTGCTGTACCCAAGAAAGCAAAGGTAACTGAACTAAATGACTATCGCCACACCATAACACCTCCTCCTCCGTGCTTTACGGTGGGAACTACACATGCGGAGATCATCCGTTTACCCACACTGCGTCTCACAAAGACAAGGCGGTTGGAACCAAAAATCTCAAATTTGGACTCCAGACCAAAGGACACATTTCCACCAGTCTAATGTCCATTGCTTGTGTTTCTGGCCCAAGCCGGTCTTGGTTTTTATCAAAGCATTGGTGGTTCAGTGGTAGAATTCTCGCCTGCCAGCCGGGGGCCAGTCGCGTATAGCTGTAACAGCCGTTTTGTCGAAACAGCGCCACTGAATCAGTGTGTGGCCGAAAATATATTACATCCGTAGTGGTTTAGGACTACCATAGAGAATGACGCGGGAGGCCCGGGTTCGATTCCCGGCCAATGCATGAATTCTTTTTATTGCTGTACCCAAGAAAGCAAAGGTAACTGAACTAAATGACTATCGCCACACCATAACACCTCCTCCTCCGTGCTTTACGGTGGGAACTACACATGCGGAGATCATCCGTTTACCCACACTGCGTCTCACAAAGACAAGGCGGTTGGAACCAAAAATCTCAAATTTGGACTCCAGACCAAAGGACACATTTCCACCAGTCTAATGTCCATTGCTTATGTTTCTGGCCCAAGCCGGTCTTGGTTTTTATCAAAGCATTGGTGGTTCAGTGGTAGAATTCTCGCCTGCCACGCGGGAGGCCCGGGTTCGATTCCCGGCCAATGCATGCTATCTTTATGTTCCTATACCCAAAAAAGCAAAGGTAACTGAACTAAATGACTATCGCCACACTATAACACCTCCTCCTCCGTGCTTTACGGTGGGAACTACACATGCGGAGATCATCCGTTTACCCACACTGCGTCTCAGAAAGACAAGGCGGTTGGAACCAAAAATCTCAAATTTGGACTCCAGACCAAAGGACACATTTCCACCAGTCTAATGTCCATTGCTTGTGTTTCTGGGCCCAAGCCGGTCTCATCTCTTTATCAAAGCATTGGTGGTTCAGTGGTAGAATTCTCGCCTGCCACGCGGGGGCCAGTCGCGTATAGCTGTAACAGCCGTTTTGTCGAAACAGCGCCACTGAATCAGTGTGTGGCCGAAAATATATTACATCCGTAGTGGTTTAGGACTACCATAGAGAATGACGCGGGAGGCCCGGGTTCGATTCCCGGCCAATGCATGAATTCTTTTTATTGCTGTACCCAAGAAAGCAAAGGTAACTGAACTAAATGACTATCGCCACACCATAACACCTCCTCCTCCGTGCTTTACGGTGGGAACTACACATGCGGAGATCATCCGTTTACCCACACTGCGTCTCACAAAGACAAGGCGGTTGGAACCAAAAATCTCAAATTTGGACTCCAGACCAAAGGACACATTTCCACCAGTCTAATGTCCATTGCTTGTGTTTCTGGCCCAAGCCGGTCTTGGTTTTTATCAAAGCATTGGTGGTTCAGTGGTAGAATTCTCGCCTGCCACGCGGGAGGCCCGGGTTCGATTCCCGGCCAATGCATGCTATCTTTATGTTCCTATACCCAAAAAAGCAAAGGTAACTGAACTAAATGACTATCGCCACACTATAACACCTCCTCCTCCGTGCTTTACGGTGGGAACTACACATGCGGAGATCATCCGTTTACCCACACTGCGTCTCACAAAGACAAGGCGGTTGGAACCAAAAATCTCAAATTTGGACTCCAGACCAAAGGACACATTTCCACCAGTCTAATGTCCATTGCTTGTGTTTCTGGGCCCAAGCCGGTCTCATCTCTTTATCAAAGCATTGGTGGTTCAGTGGTAGAATTCTCGCCTGCCACGCGGGAGGCCCGGGTTCGATTCCCGGCCAATGCATGAATTCTTTTTATTGCTGTACCCAAGAAAGCAAAGGTAACTGAACTAAATGACTATCGCCACACCATAACACCTCCTCCTCCGTGCTTTACGGTGGGAACTACACATGCGGAGATCATCCGTTTACCCACACTGCGTCTCACAAAGACAAGGCGGTTGGAACCAAAAATCTCAAATTTGGACTCCAGACCAAAGGACACATTTCCACCAGTCTAATGTCCATTGCTTGTGTTTCTGGCCCAAGCCGGTCTTGGTTTTTATCAAAGCATTGGTGGTTCAGTGGTAGAATTCTCGCCTGCCAGCCGGGGGCCAGTCGCGTATAGCTGTAACAGCCGTTTTGTCGAAACAGCGCCACTGAATCAGTGTGTGGCCGAAAATATATTACATCCGTAGTGGTTTAGGACTACCATAGAGAATGACGCGGGAGGCCCGGGTTCGATTCCCGGCCAATGCATGAATTCTTTTTATTGCTGTACCCAAGAAAGCAAAGGTAACTGAACTAAATGACTATCGCCACACCATAACACCTCCTCCTCCGTGCTTTACGGTGGGAACTACACATGCGGAGATCATCCGTTTACCCACACTGCGTCTCACAAAGACAAGGCGGTTGGAACCAAAAATCTCAAATTTGGACTCCAGACCAAAGGACACATTTCCACCAGTCTAATGTCCATTGCTTGTGTTTCTGGCCCAAGCCGGTCTTGGTTTTTATCAAAGCATTGGTGGTTCAGTGGTAGAATTCTCGCCTGCCAGCCGGGGGCCAGTCGCGTATAGCTGTAACAGCCGTTTTGTCGAAACAGCGCCACTGAATCAGTGTGTGGCCGAAAATATATTACATCCGTAGTGGTTTAGGACTACCATAGAGAATGACGCGGGAGGCCCGGGTTCGATTCCCGGCCAATGCATGAATTCTTTTTATTGCTGTACCCAAGAAAGCAAAGGTAACTGAACTAAATGACTATCGCCACACCATAACACCTCCTCCTCCGTGCTTTACGGTGGGAACTACACATGCGGAGATCATCCGTTTACCCACACTGCGTCTCACAAAGACAAGGCGGTTGGAACCAAAAATCTCAAATTTGGACTCCAGACCAAAGGACACATTTCCACCAGTCTAATGTCCATTGCTTATGTTTCTGGCCCAAGCCGGTCTTGGTTTTTATCAAAGCATTGGTGGTTCAGTGGTAGAATTCTCGCCTGCCACGCGGGAGGCCCGGGTTCGATTCCCGGCCAATGCATGCTATCTTTATGTTCCTATACCCAAAAAAGCAAAGGTAACTGAACTAAATGACTATCGCCACACTATAACACCTCCTCCTCCGTGCTTTACGGTGGGAACTACACATGCGGAGATCATCCGTTTACCCACACTGCGTCTCAGAAAGACAAGGCGGTTGGAACCAAAAATCTCAAATTTGGACTCCAGACCAAAGGACACATTTCCACCAGTCTAATGTCCATTGCTTGTGTTTCTGGGCCCAAGCCGGTCTCATCTCTTTATCAAAGCATTGGTGGTTCAGTGGTAGAATTCTCGCCTGCCACGCGGGGGCCAGTCGCGTATAGCTGTAACAGCCGTTTTGTCGAAACAGCGCCACTGAATCAGTGTGTGGCCGAAAATATATTACATCCGTAGTGGTTTAGGACTACCATAGAGAATGACGCGGGAGGCCCGGGTTCGATTCCCGGCCAATGCATGAATTCTTTTTATTGCTGTACCCAAGAAAGCAAAGGTAACTGAACTAAATGACTATCGCCACACCATAACACCTCCTCCTCCGTGCTTTACGGTGGGAACTACACATGCGGAGATCATCCGTTTACCCACACTGCGTCTCACAAAGACAAGGCGGTTGGAACCAAAAATCTCAAATTTGGACTCCAGACCAAAGGACACATTTCCACCAGTCTAATGTCCATTGCTTGTGTTTCTGGCCCAAGCCGGTCTTGGTTTTTATCAAAGCATTGGTGGTTCAGTGGTAGAATTCTCGCCTGCCACGCGGGAGGCCCGGGTTCGATTCCCGGCCAATGCATGCTATCTTTATGTTCCTATACCCAAAAAAGCAAAGGTAACTGAACTAAATGACTATCGCCACACTATAACACCTCCTCCTCCGTGCTTTACGGTGGGAACTACACATGCGGAGATCATCCGTTTACCCACACTGCGTCTCACAAAGACAAGGCGGTTGGAACCAAAAATCTCAAATTTGGACTCCAGACCAAAGGACACATTTCCACCAGTCTAATGTCCATTGCTTGTGTTTCTGGGCCCAAGCCGGTCTCATCTCTTTATCAAAGCATTGGTGGTTCAGTGGTAGAATTCTCGCCTGCCACGCGGGAGGCCCGGGTTCGATTCCCGGCCAATGCATGAGTTCTTTTTATTGCTGTACCCAAGAAAGCAAAGGTACTGAACTAAATGACTATCGCCACACCATAACACCTCCTCCTCCGTGCTTTACGGTGGGAACTACACATGCGGAGATCATCCGTTTACCCACACTGCGTCTCACAAAGACAAGGCGGTTGGAACCAAAAATCTCAAATTTGGACTCCAGACCAAAGGACACATTTCCACCAGTCTAATGTCCATTGCTTGTGTTTCTGGCCCAAGCCGGTCTTGGTTTTTATCAAAGCATTGGTGGTTCAGTGGTAGAATTCTCGCCTGCCAGCCGGGGGCCAGTCGCGTATAGCTGTAACAGCCGTTTTGTCGAAACAGCGCCACTGAATCAGTGTGTGGCCGAAAATATATTACATCCGTAGTGGTTTAGGACTACCATAGAGAATGACGCGGGAGGCCCGGGTTCGATTCCCGGCCAATGCATGAATTCTTTTTATTGCTGTACCCAAGAAAGCAAAGGTAACTGAACTAAATGACTATCGCCACACCATAACACCTCCTCCTCCGTGCTTTACGGTGGGAACTACACATGCGGAGATCATCCGTTTACCCACACTGCGTCTCACAAAGACAAGGCGGTTGGAACCAAAAATCTCAAATTTGGACTCCAGACCAAAGGACACATTTCCACCAGTCTAATGTCCATTGCTTGTGTTTCTGGCCCAAGCCGGTCTTGGTTTTTATCAAAGCATTGGTGGTTCAGTGGTAGAATTCTCGCCTGCCACGCGGGAGGCCCGGGTTCGATTCCCGGCCAATGCATGCTATCTTTATGTTCCTATACCCAAAAAAGCAAAGGTAACTGAACTAAATGACTATCGCCACACTATAACACCTCCTCCTCCGTGCTTTACGGTGGGAACTACACATGCGGAGATCATCCGTTTACCCACACTGCGTCTCACAAAGACAAGGCGGTTGGAACCAAAAATCTCAAATTTGGACTCCAGACCAAAGGACACATTTCCACCAGTCTAATGTCCATTGCTTGTGTTTCTGGGCCCAAGCCGGTCTCATCTCTTTATCAAAGCATTGGTGGTTCAGTGGTAGAATTCTCGCCTGCCACGCGGGGGCCAGTCGCGTATAGCTGTAACAGCCGTTTTGTCGAAACAGCGCCACTGAATCAGTGTGTGGCCGAAAATATATTACATCCGTAGTGGTTTAGGACTACCATAGAGAATGACGCGGGAGGCCCGGGTTCGATTCCCGGCCAATGCATGAATTCTTTTTATTGCTGTACCCAAGAAAGCAAAGGTAACTGAACTAAATGACTATCGCCACACCATAACACCTCCTCCTCCGTGCTTTACGGTGGGAACTACACATGCGGAGATCATCCGTTTACCCACACTGCGTCTCACAAAGACAAGGCGGTTGGAACCAAAAATCTCAAATTTGGACTCCAGACCAAAGGACACATTTCCACCAGTCTAATGTCCATTGCTTGTGTTTCTGGCCCAAGCCGGTCTTGGTTTTTATCAAAGCATTGGTGGTTCAGTGGTAGAATTCTCGCCTGCCACGCGGGAGGCCCGGGTTCGATTCCCGGCCAATGCATGCTATCTTTATGTTCCTATACCCAAAAAAGCAAAGGTAACTGAACTAAATGACTATCGCCACACTATAACACCTCCTCCTCCGTGCTTTACGGTGGGAACTACACATGCGGAGATCATCCGTTTACCCACACTGCGTCTCACAAAGACAAGGCGGTTGGAACCAAAAATCTCAAATTTGGACTCCAGACCAAAGGACACATTTCCACCAGTCTAATGTCCATTGCTTGTGTTTCTGGGCCCAAGCCGGTCTCATCTCTTTATCAAAGCATTGGTGGTTCAGTGGTAGAATTCTCGCCTGCCACGCGGGAGGCCCGGGTTCGATTCCCGGCCAATGCATGAATTCTTTTTATTGCTGTACCCAAGAAAGCAAAGGTAACTGAACTAAATGACTATCGCCACACCATAACACCTCCTCCTCCGTGCTTTACGGTGGGAACTACACATGCGGAGATCATCCGTTTACCCACACTGCGTCTCACAAAGACAAGGCGGTTGGAACCAAAAATCTCAAATTTGGACTCCAGACCAAAGGACACATTTCCACCAGTCTAATGTCCATTGCTTGTGTTTCTGGCCCAAGCCGGTCTTGGTTTTTATCAAAGCATTGGTGGTTCAGTGGTAGAATTCTCGCCTGCCAGCCGGGGGCCAGTCGCGTATAGCTGTAACAGCCGTTTTGTCGAAACAGCGCCACTGAATCAGTGTGTGGCCGAAAATATATTACATCCGTAGTGGTTTAGGACTACCATAGAGAATGACGCGGGAGGCCCGGGTTCGATTCCCGGCCAATGCATGAATTCTTTTTATTGCTGTACCCAAGAAAGCAAAGGTAACTGAACTAAATGACTATCGCCACACCATAACACCTCCTCCTCCGTGCTTTACGGTGGGAACTACACATGCGGAGATCATCCGTTTACCCACACTGCGTCTCACAAAGACAAGGCGGTTGGAACCAAAAATCTCAAATTTGGACTCCAGACCAAAGGACACATTTCCACCAGTCTAATGTCCATTGCTTGTGTTTCTGGCCCAAGCCGGTCTTGGTTTTTATCAAAGCATTGGTGGTTCAGTGGTAGAATTCTCGCCTGCCAGCCGGGGGCCAGTCGCGTATAGCTGTAACAGCCGTTTTGTCGAAACAGCGCCACTGAATCAGTGTGTGGCCGAAAATATATTACATCCGTAGTGGTTTAGGACTACCATAGAGAATGACGCGGGAGGCCCGGGTTCGATTCCCGGCCAATGCATGAATTATTTTTATTGCTGTACCCAAGAAAGCAAAGGTAACTGAACTAAATGACTATCGCCACACCATAACACCTCCTCCTCCGTGCTTTACGGTGGGAACTACACATGCGGAGATCATCCGTTTACCCACACTGCGTCTCACAAAGACAAGGCGGTTGGAACCAAAAATCTCAAATTTGGACTCCAGACCAAAGGACACATTTCCACCAGTCTAATGTCCATTGCTTATGTTTCTGGCCCAAGCCGGTCTTGGTTTTTATCAAAGCATTGGTGGTTAAGTGGTAGAATTCTCGCCTGCCACGCGGGAGGCCCGGGTTCGATTCCCGGCCAATGCATGCTATCTTTATGTTCCTATACCCAAAAAAGCAAAGGTAACTGAACTAAATGACTATCGCCACACCATAACACCTCCTCCTCCGTGCTTTACGGTGGGAACTACACATGCGGAGATCATCCGTTTACCCACACTGCGTCTCAGAAAGACAAGGCGGTTGGAACCAAAAATCTCAAATTTGGACTCCAGACCAAAGGACACATTTCCACCAGTCTAATGTCCATTGCTTGTGTTTCTGGGCCCAAGCCGGTCTCATCTCTTTATCAAAGCATTGGTGGTTCAGTGGTAGAATTCTCGCCTGCCACGCGGGGGCCAGTCGCGTATAGCTGTAACAGCCGTTTTGTCGAAACAGCGCCACTGAATCAGTGTGTGGCCGAAAATATATTACATCCGTAGTGGTTTAGGACTACCATAGAGAATGACGCGGGAGGCCCGGGTTCGATTCCCGGCCAATGCATGAATTCTTTTTATTGCTGTACCCAAGAAAGCAAAGGTAACTGAACTAAATGACTATCGCCACACCATAACACCTCCTCCTCCGTGCTTTACGGTGGGAACTACACATGCGGAGATCATCCGTTTACCCACACTGCGTCTCACAAAGACAAGGCGGTTGGAACCAAAAATCTCAAATTTGGACTCCAGACCAAAGGACACATTTCCACCAGTCTAATGTCCATTGCTTGTGTTTCTGGCCCAAGCCGGTCTTGGTTTTTATCAAAGCATTGGTGGTTCAGTGGTAGAATTCTCGCCTGCCACGCGGGAGGCCCGGGTTCGATTCCCGGCCAATGCATGCTATCTTTATGTTCCTATACCCAAAAAAGCAAAGGTAACTGAACTAAATGACTATCGCCACACTATAACACCTCCTCCTCCGTGCTTTACGGTGGGAACTACACATGCGGAGATCATCCGTTTACCCACACTGCGTCTCACAAAGACAAGGCGGTTGGAACCAAAAATCTCAAATTTGGACTCCAGACCAAAGGACACATTTCCACCAGTCTAATGTCCATTGCTTGTGTTTCTGGGCCCAAGCCGGTCTCATCTCTTTATCAAAGCATTGGTGGTTCAGTGGTAGAATTCTCGCCTGCCACGCGGGAGGCCCGGGTTCGATTCCCGGCCAATGCATGAGTTCTTTTTATTGCTGTACCCAAGAAAGCAAAGGTAACTGAACTAAATGACTATCGCCACACCATAACACCTCCTCCTCCGTGCTTTACGGTGGGAACTACACATGCGGAGATCATCCGTTTACCCACACTGCGTCTCACAAAGACAAGGCGGTTGGAACCAAAAATCTCAAATTTGGACTCCAGACCAAAGGACACATTTCCACCAGTCTAATGTCCATTGCTTGTGTTTCTGGCCCAAGCCGGTCTTGGTTTTTATCAAAGCATTGGTGGTTCAGTGGTAGAATTCTCGCCTGCCAGCCGGGGGCCAGTCGCGTATAGCTGTAACAGCCGTTTTGTCGAAACAGCGCCACTGAATCAGTGTGTGGCCGAAAATATATTACATCCGTAGTGGTTTAGGACTACCATAGAGAATGACGCGGGAGGCCCGGGTTCGATTCCCGGCCAATGCATGAATTCTTTTTATTGCTGTACCCAAGAAAGCAAAGGTAACTGAACTAAATGACTATCGCCACACCATAACACCTCCTCCTCCGTGCTTTACGGTGGGAACTACACATGCGGAGATCATCCGTTTACCCACACTGCGTCTCACAAAGACAAGGCGGTTGGAACCAAAAATCTCAAATTTGGACTCCAGACCAAAGGACACATTTCCACCAGTCTAATGTCCATTGCTTGTGTTTCTGGCCCAAGCCGGTCTTGGTTTTTATCAAAGCATTGGTGGTTCAGTGGTAGAATTCTCGCCTGCCACGCGGGGGCCAGTCGCGTATAGCTGTAACAGCCGTTTTGTCGAAACAGCGCCACTGAATCAGTGTGTGGCCGAAAATATATTACATCCGTAGTGGTTTAGGACTACCATAGAGAATGAATGGGAAACGCTTTAGGGCTCTTTTTACGCGGGAGGCCCGGGTTGGCCAGTCGCGTATAGCTGTAACAGCCGTTTTGTCGAAACAGCGCCACTGAATCAGTGTGTGGCCGAAAATATATTACATCCGTAGTGGTTTAGGACTACCATAGAGAATGAATGGGAAACGCTTTAGGGCTCTTTTTACGCGGGAGGCCCGGGTTCGATTCCCGGCCAATGCATGAATTCTTTTTATTGCTGTACCCAAGAAAGCAAAGGTAACTGAACTAAATGACTATCGCCACACCATAACACCTCCTCCTCCGTTCTTTACGGTGGGAACTACACATGCGGAGATCATCCACACTGCGTCTCACAAAGACACGGCGGTTGGAACCAAAAATCTCAAATTTGGACTCCAGACCAAAGGACACATTTCCACCAGTCTAATGTCCATTGCTTGTGTTTCTGGCCCAAGCCGGTCTTGGTTTTTATCAAAGCATTGGTGGTTCAGTGGTAGAATTCTCGCCTGCCACGCGGGGGCCAGTCGCGTATAGCTGTAACAGCCGTTTTGTCGAAACAGCGCCACTGAATCAGTGTGTGGCCGAAAATATATTACATCCGTAGTGGTTTAGGACTACCATAGAGAATGAATGGGAAACGCTTTAGGGCTCTTTTTACGCGGGAGGCCCGGGTTCGATTCCCGGCCAATGCATGAATTCTTTTTATTGCTGTACCCAAGAAAGCAAAGGTAACTGAACTAAATGACTATCGCCACACCATAACACCTCCTCCTCCGTGCTTTACGGTGGGAACTACACATGCGGAGATCATCCGTTTACCCACACTGCGTCTCACAAAGACAAGGCTGTTGGAACCAAAAATCTCAAATTTGGACTCCAGACCAAAGGACACATTTCCACCAGTCTAATGTCCATTGCTTGTGTTTCTGGGCCCAAGCCGGTCTCATCTCTTTATCAAAGCATTGGTGGTTCAGTGGTAGAATTCTCGCCTGCCACGCGGGTGGCAGGCGAGAATTCTACCACTGAACCACCAATGCTTTGATAAAAACCAAGACCGGCTTGGGCCAGAAACACAAGCAATGGACATTAGACTGGTGAAAATGTGTCCTTTGGTCTGGAGTCCAAATTTGAGATTTTTGGTTCCAACCGCCGTGTCTTTGTGAGACGCAGTGTGGATGATCTCCGCATGTGTAGTTCCCACCGTAAAGAACGGAGGAGGAGGTGTTATGGTGTGGCGATAGTCATTTAGTTCAGTTACCTTTGCTTTCTTGGGTACAGCAATAAAAAGAATTCATGCATTGGCCGGGAATCGAACCCGGGCCTCCCGCGTAAAAAGAGCCCTAAAGCGTTTCCCATTCATTCTCTATGGTAGTCCTAAACCACTACGGATGTAATATATTTTCGGCCACACACTGATTCAGTGGCGCTGTTTCGACAAAACGGCTGTTACAGCTATACGCGACTGGCCCCCGCGTGGCAGGCGAGAATTCTACCACTGAACCACCAATGCTTTGATAAAAACCAAGACCGGCTTGGGCCAGAAACACAAGCAATGGACATTAGACTGGTGAAAATGTGTCCTTTGGTCTGGAGTCCAAATTTGAGATTTTTGGTTCCAACCGCCGTGTCTTTGTGAGACGCAGTGTGGATGATCTCCGCATGTGTAGTTCCCACCGTAAAGAACGGAGGAGGAGGTGTTATGGTGTGGCGATAGTCATTTAGTTCAGTTACCTTTGCTTTCTTGGGTACAGCAATAAAAATAATTCATGCATTGGCCGGGAATCGAACCCGGGCCTCCCGCGTAAAAAGAGCCCTAAAGCGTTTCCCATTCATTCTCTATGGTAGTCCTAAACCACTACGGATGTAATATATTTTCGGCCACACACTGATTCAGTGGCGCTGTTTCGACAAAACGGCTGTTACAGCTATACGCGACTGGCCCCCGCGTGGCAGGCGAGAATTCTACCACTGAACCACCAATGCTTTGATAAAAACCAAGACCGGCTTGGGCCAGAAACACAAGCAATGGACATTAGACTGGTGGAAATGTGTCCTTTGGTCTGGAGTCCAAATTTGAGATTTTTGGTTCCAACCGCCGTGTCTTTGTGAGACGCAGTGTGGATGATCTCCGCATGTGTAGTTCCCACCGTAAAGAACGGAGGAGGAGGTGTTATGGTGTGGCGATAGTCATTTAGTTCAGTTACCTTTGCTTTCTTGGGTACAGCAATAAAAAGAATTCATGCATTGGCCGGGAATCGAACCCGGGCCTCCCGCGTAAAAAGAGCCCTAAAGCGTTTCCCATTCATTCTCTATGGTAGTCCTAAACCACTACGGATGTAATATATTTTCGGCCACACACTGATTCAGTGGCGCTGTTTCGACAAAACGGCTGTTACAGCTATACGCGACTGGCCCCCGCGTGGCAGGCGAGAATTCTACCACTGAACCACCAATGCTTTGATAAAAACCAAGACCGGCTTGGGCCAGAAACACAAGCAATGGACATTAGACTGGTGAAAATGTGTCCTTTGGTCTGGAGTCCAAATTTGAGATTTTTGGTTCCAACCGCCGTGTCTTTGTGAGACGCAGTGTGGATGATCTCCGCATGTGTAGTTCCCACCGTAAAGAACGGAGGAGGAGGTGTTATGGTGTGGCGATAGTCATTTAGTTCAGTTACCTTTGCTTTCTTGGGTACAGCAATAAAAAGAATTCATGCATTGGCCGGGAATCGAACCCGGGCCTCCCGCGTAAAAAGAGCCCTAAAGCGTTTCCCATTCATTCTCTATGGTAGTCCTAAACCACTACGGATGTAATATATTTTCGGCCACACACTGATTCAGTGGCGCTGTTTCGACAAAACGGCTGTTACAGCTATACGCGACTGGCCCCCGCGTGGCAGGCGAGAATTCTACCACTGAACCACCAATGCTTTGATAAAAACCAAGACCGGCTTGGGCCAGAAACACAAGCAATGGACATTAGACTGGTGAAAATGTGTCCTTTGGTCTGGAGTCCAAATTTGAGATTTTTGGTTCCAACCGCCGTGTCTTTGTGAGACGCAGTGTGGATGATCTCCGCATGTGTAGTTCCCACCGTAAAGAACGGAGGAGGAGGTGTTATGGTGTGGCGATAGTCATTTAGTTCAGTTACCTTTGCTTTCTTGGGTACAGCAATAAAAAGAATTCATGCATTGGCCGGGAATCGAACCCGGGCCTCCCGCGTAAAAAGAGCCCTAAAGCGTTTCCCATTCATTCTCTATGGTAGTCCTAAACCACTACGGATGTAATATATTTTCGGCCACACACTGATTCAGTGGCGCTGTTTCGACAAAACGGCTGTTACAGCTATACGCGACTGGCCCCCGCGTGGCAGGCGAGAATTCTACCACTGAACCACCAATGCTTTGATAAAAACCAAGACCGGCTTGGGCCAGAAACACAAGCAATGGACATTAGACTGGTGGAAATGTGTCCTTTGGTCTGGAGTCCAAATTTGAGATTTTTGGTTCCAACCGCCGTGTCTTTGTGAGACGCAGTGTGGATGATCTCCGCATGTGTAGTTCCCACCGTAAAGAACGGAGGAGGAGGTGTTATGGTGTGGCGATAGTCATTTAGTTCAGTTACCTTTGCTTTCTTGGGTACAGCAATAAAAAGAATTCATGCATTGGCCGGGAATCGAACCCGGGCCTCCCGCGTAAAAAGAGCCCTAAAGCGTTTCCCATTCATTCTCTATGGTAGTCCTAAACCACTACGGATGTAATATATTTTCGGCCACACACTGATTCAGTGGCGCTGTTTCGACAAAACGGCTGTTACAGCTATACGCGACTGGCCCCCGCGTGGCAGGCGAGAATTCTACCACTGAACCACCAATGCTTTGATAAAAACCAAGACCGGCTTGGGCCAGAATCACAAGCAATGGACATTAGACTGGTGGAAATGTGTCCTTTGGTCTGGAGTCCAAATTTGAGATTTTTGGTTCCAACCGCCGTGTCTTTGTGAGACGCAGTGTGGATGATCTCCGCATGTGTAGTTCCCACCGTAAAGAACGGAGGAGGAGGTGTTATGGTGTGGCGATAGTCATTTAGTTCAGTTACCTTTGCTTTCTTGGGTACAGCAATAAAAAGAATTCATGCATTGGCCGGGAATCGAACCCGGGCCTCCCGCGTAAAAAGAGCCCTAAAGCGTTTCCCATTCATTCTCTATGGTAGTCCTAAACCACTACGGATGTAATATATTTTCGGCCACACACTGATTCAGTGGCGCTGTTTCGACAAAACGGCTGTTACAGCTATACGCGACTGGCCCCCGCGTGGCAGGCGAGAATTCTACCACTGAACCACCAATGCTTTGATAAAAACCAAGACCGGCTTGGGCCAGAAACACAAGCAATGGACATTAGACTGGTGAAAATGTGTCCTTTGGTCTGGAGTCCAAATTTGAGATTTTTGGTTCCAACCGCCGTGTCTTTGTGAGACGCAGTGTGGATGATCTCCGCATGTGTAGTTCCCACCGTAAAGAACGGAGGAGGAGGTGTTATGGTGTGGCGATAGTCATTTAGTTCAGTTACCTTTGCTTTCTTGGGTACAGCAATAAAAAGAATTCATGCATTGGCCGGGAATCGAACCCGGGCCTCCCGCGTAAAAAGAGCCCTAAAGCGTTTCCCATTCATTCTCTATGGTAGTCCTAAACCACTACGGATGTAATATATTTTCGGCCACACACTGATTCAGTGGCGCTGTTTCGACAAAACGGCTGTTACAGCTATACGCGACTGGCCCCCGCGTGGCAGGCGAGAATTCTACCACTGAACCACCAATGCTTTGATAAAAACCAAGACCGGCTTGGGCCAGAAACACAAGCAATGGACATTAGACTGGTGAAAATGTGTCCTTTGGTCTGGAGTCCAAATTTGAGATTTTTGGTTCCAACCGCCGTGTCTTTGTGAGACGCAGTGTGGATGATCTCCGCATGTGTAGTTCCCACCGTAAAGAACGGAGGAGGAGGTGTTATGGTGTGGCGATAGTCATTTAGTTCAGTTACCTTTGCTTTCTTGGGTACAGCAATAAAAAGAATTCATGCATTGGCCGGGAATCGAACCCGGGCCTCCCGCGTAAAAAGAGCCCTAAAGCGTTTCCCATTCATTCTCTATGGTAGTCCTAAACCACTACGGATGTAATATATTTTCGGCCACACACTGATTCAGTGGCGCTGTTTCGACAAAACGGCTGTTACAGCTATACGCGACTGGCCCCCGCGTGGCAGGCGAGAATTCTACCACTGAACCACCAATGCTTTGATAAAAACCAAGACCGGCTTGGGCCAGAAACACAAGCAATGGACATTAGACTGGTGGAAATGTGTCCTTTGGTCTGGAGTCCAAATTTGAGATTTTTGGTTCCAACCGCCGTGTCTTTGTGAGACGCAGTGTGGATGATCTCCGCATGTGTAGTTCCCACCGTAAAGAACGGAGGAGGAGGTGTTATGGTGTGGCGATAGTCATTTAGTTCAGTTACCTTTGCTTTCTTGGGTACAGCAATAAAAAGAATTCATGCATTGGCCGGGAATCGAACCCGGGCCTCCCGCGTAAAAAGAGCCCTAAAGCGTTTCCCATTCATTCTCTATGGTAGTCCTAAACCACTACGGATGTAATATATTTTCGGCCACACACTGATTCAGTGGCGCTGTTTCGACAAAACGGCTGTTACAGCTATACGCGACTGGCCCCCGCGTGGCAGGCGAGAATTCTACCACTGAACCACCAATGCTTTGATAAAAACCAAGACCGGCTTGGGCCAGAAACACAAGCAATGGACATTAGACTGGTGAAAATGTGTCCTTTGGTCTGGAGTCCAAATTTGAGATTTTTGGTTCCAACCGCCGTGTCTTTGTGAGACGCAGTGTGGATGATCTCCGCATGTGTAGTTCCCACCGTAAAGAACGGAGGAGGAGGTGTTATGGTGTGGCGATAGTCATTTAGTTCAGTTACCTTTGCTTTCTTGGGTACAGCAATAAAAAGAATTCATGCATTGGCCGGGAATCGAACCCGGGCCTCCCGCGTAAAAAGAGCCCTAAAGCGTTTCCCATTCATTCTCTATGGTAGTCCTAAACCACTACGGATGTAATATATTTTCGGCCACACACTGATTCAGTGGCGCTGTTTCGACAAAACGGCTGTTACAGCTATACGCGACTGGCCCCCGCGTGGCAGGCGAGAATTCTACCACTGAACCACCAATGCTTTGATAAAAACCAAGACCGGCTTGGGCCAGAAACACAAGCAATGGACATTAGACTGGTGAAAATGTGTCCTTTGGTCTGGAGTCCAAATTTGAGATTTTTGGTTCCAACCGCCGTGTCTTTGTGAGACGCAGTGTGGATGATCTCCGCATGTGTAGTTCCCACCGTAAAGAACGGAGGAGGAGGTGTTATGGTGTGGCGATAGTCATTTAGTTCAGTTACCTTTGCTTTCTTGGGTACAGCAATAAAAATAATTCATGCATTGGCCGGGAATCGAACCCGGGCCTCCCGCGTAAAAAGAGCCCTAAAGCGTTTCCCATTCATTCTCTATGGTAGTCCTAAACCACTACGGATGTAATATATTTTCGGCCACACACTGATTCAATGGCGCTGTTTCGACAAAACGGCTGTTACAGCTATACGCGACTGGCCCCCGCGTGGCAGGCGAGAATTCTACCACTGAACCACCAATGCTTTGATAAAAACCAAGACCGGCTTGGGCCAGAAACACAAGCAATGGACATTAGACTGGTGGAAATGTGTCCTTTGGTCTGGAGTCCAAATTTGAGATTTTTGGTTCCAACCGCCGTGTCTTTGTGAGACGCAGTGTGGATGATCTCCGCATGTGTAGTTCCCACCGTAAAGAACGGAGGAGGAGGTGTTATGGTGTGGCGATAGTCATTTAGTTCAGTTACCTTTGCTTTCTTGGGTACAGCAATAAAAAGAATTCATGCATTGGCCGGGAATCGAACCCGGGCCTCCCGCGTAAAAAGAGCCCTAAAGTGTTTCCCATTCATTCTCTATGGTAGTCCTAAACCACTACGGATGTAATATATTTTCGGCCACACACTGATTCAGTGGCGCTGTTTCGACAAAACGGCTGTTACAGCTATACGCGACTGGCCCCCGCGTGGCAGGCGAGAATTCTACCACTGAACCACCAATGCTTTGATAAAAACCAAGACCGGCTTGGGCCAGAAACACAAGCAATGGACATTAGACTGGTGGAAATGTGTCCTTTGGTCTGGAGTCCAAATTTGAGATTTTTGGTTCCAACCGCCGTGTCTTTGTGAGACGCAGTGTGGATGATCTCCGCATGTGTAGTTCCCACCGTAAAGAACGGAGGAGGAGGTGTTATGGTGTGGCGATAGTCATTTAGTTCAGTTACCTTTGCTTTCTTGGGTACAGCAATAAAAAGAATTCATGCATTGGCCGGGAATCGAACCCGGGCCTCCCGCGTAAAAAGAGCCCTAAAGCGTTTCCCATTCATTCTCTATGGTAGTCCTAAACCACTACGGATGTAATATATTTTCGGCCACACACTGATTCAGTGGCGCTGTTTCGACAAAACGGCTGTTACAGCTATACGCGACTGGCCCCCGCGTGGCAGGCGAGAATTCTACCACTGAACCACCAATGCTTTGATAAAGAGATGAGACCGGCTTGGGCCCAGAAACACAAGCAATGGACATTAGACTGGTGGAAATGTGTCCTTTGGTCTGGAGTCCAAATTTGAGATTTTTGGTTCCAACCGCCTTGTCTTTGTGAGACGCAGTGTGGGTAAACGGATGATCTCCGCATGTGTAGTTCCCACCGTAAAGCACGGAGGAGGAGGTGTTATAGTGTGGCGATAGTCATTTAGTTCAGTTACCTTTGCTTTTTTGGGTATAGGAACATAAAGATAGCATGCATTGGCCGGGAATCGAACCCGGGCCTCCCGCGTGGCAGGCGAGAATTCTACCACTGAACCACCAATGCTTTGATAAAAACCAAGACCGGCTTGGGCCAGAAACACAAGCAATGGACATTAGACTGGTGGAAATGTGTCCTTTGGTCTGGAGTCCAAATTTGAGATTTTTGGTTCCAACCGCCTTGTCTTTGTGAGACGCAGTGTGGGTAAACGGATGATCTCCGCATGTGTAGTTCCCACCGTAAAGCACGGAGGAGGAGGTGTTATGGTGTGGCGATAGTCATTTAGTTCAGTTACCTTTGCTTTCTTGGGTACAGCAATAAAAAGAATTCATGCATTGGCCGGGAATCGAACCCGGGATTCCCGCGTGGCAGGCGAGAATTCTACCACTGAACCACCAATGCTTTGATAAAGAGATGAGACCGGCTTGGGCCCAGAAACACAAGCAATGGACATTAGACTGGTGGAAATGTGTCCTTTGGTCTGGAGTCCAAATTTGAGATTTTTGGTTCCAACCGCCTTGTCTTTGTGAGACGCAGTGTGGGTAAACGGATGATCTCCGCATGTGTAGTTCCCACCGTAAAGCACGGAGGAGGAGGTGTTATAGTGTGGCGATAGTCATTTAGTTCAGTTACCTTTGCTTTTTTGGGTATAGGAACATAAAGATAGCATGCATTGGCCGGGAATCGAACCCAGGCCTCCCGCGTGGCAGGCGAGAATTCTACCAATGAACCACCAATGCTTTGATAAAAACCAAGACCGGCTTGGGCCAGAAACACAAGCAATGGACATTAGACTGGTGAAAATGTGTCCTTTGGTCTGGAGTCCAAATTTGAGATTTTTGGTTCCAACCGCCGTGTCTTTGTGAGACGCAGTGTGGATGATCTCCGCATGTGTAGTTCCCACCGTAAAGAACGGAGGAGGAGGTGTTATGGTGTGGCGATAGTCATTTAGTTCAGTTACCTTTGCTTTCTTGGGTACAGCAATAAAAAGAATTCATGCATTGGCCGGGAATCGAACCCGGGCCTCCCGCGTAAAAAGAGCCCTAAAGCGTTTCCCATTCATTCTCTATGGTAGTCCTAAACCACTACGGATGTAATATATTTTCGGCCACACACTGATTCAGTGGCGCTGTTTCGACAAAACGGCTGTTACAGCTATACGCGACTGGCCCCCGCGTGGCAGGCGAGAATTCTACCACTGAACCACCAATGCTTTGATAAAAACCAAGACCGGCTTGGGCCAGAAACACAAGCAATGGACATTAGACTGGTGGAAATGTGTCCTTTGGTCTGGAGTCCAAATTTGAGATTTTTGGTTCCAACCGCCGTGTCTTTGTGAGACGCAGTGTGGATGATCTCCGCATGTGTAGTTCCCACCGTAAAGAACGGAGGAGGAGGTGTTATGGTGTGGCGATAGTCATTTAGTTCAGTTACCTTTGCTTTCTTGGGTACAGCAATAAAAAGAATTCATGCATTGGCCGGGAATCGAACCCGGGCCTCCCGCGTAAAAAGAGCCCTAAAGCGTTTCCCATTCATTCTCTATGGTAGTCCTAAACCACTACGGATGTAATATATTTTCGGCCACACACTGATTCAGTGGCGCTGTTTCGACAAAACGGCTGTTACAGCTATACGCGACTGGCCCCCGCGTGGCAGGCGAGAATTCTACCACTGAACCACCAATGCTTTGATAAAAACCAAGACCGGCTTGGGCCAGAAACACAAGCAATGGACATTAGACTGGTGGAAATGTGTCCTTTGGTCTGGAGTCCAAATTTGAGATTTTTGGTTCCAACCGCCGTGTCTTTGTGAGACGCAGTGTGGATGATCTCCGCATGTGTAGTTCCCACCGTAAAGAACGGAGGAGGAGGTGTTATGGTGTGGCGATAGTCATTTAGTTCAGTTACCTTTGCTTTCTTGGGTACAGCAATAAAAAGAATTCATGCATTGGCCGGGAATCGAACCCGGGCCTCCCGCGTAAAAAGAGCCCTAAAGCGTTTCCCATTCATTCTCTATGGTAGTCCTAAACCACTACGGATGTAATATATTTTCGGCCACACACTGATTCAGTGGCGCTGTTTCGACAAAACGGCTGTTACAGCTATACGCGACTGGCCCCCGCGTGGCAGGCGAGAATTCTACCACTGAACCACCAATGCTTTGATAAAAACCAAGACCGGCTTGGGCCAGAAACACAAGCAATGGACATTAGACTGGTGAAAATGTGTCCTTTGGTCTGGAGTCCAAATTTGAGATTTTTGGTTCCAACCGCCGTGTCTTTGTGAGACGCAGTGTGGATGATCTCCGCATGTGTAGTTCCCACCGTAAAGAACGGAGGAGGAGGTGTTATGGTGTGGCGATAGTCATTTAGTTCAGTTACCTTTGCTTTCTTGGGTACAGCAATAAAAAGAATTCATGCATTGGCCGGGAATCGAACCCGGGCCTCCCGCGTAAAAAGAGCCCTAAAGCGTTTCCCATTCATTCTCTATGGTAGTCCTAAACCACTACGGATGTAACATATTTTCGGCCACACACTGATTCAGTGGCGCTGTTTCGACAAAACGGCTGTTACAGCTATACGCGACTGGCCCCCGCGTGGCAGGCGAGAATTCTACCACTGAACCACCAATGCTTTGATAAAAACCAAGACCGGCTTGGGCCAGAAACACAAGCAATGGACATTAGACTGGTGGAAATGTGTCCTTTGGTCTGGAGTCCAAATTTGAGATTTTTGGTTCCAACCGCCGTGTCTTTGTGAGACGCAGTGTGGATGATCTCCGCATGTGTAGTTCCCACCGTAAAGAACGGAGGAGGAGGTGTTATGGTGTGGCGATAGTCATTTAGTTCAGTTACCTTTGCTTTCTTGGGTACAGCAATAAAAATAATTCATGCATTGGCCGGGAATCGAACCCGGGCCTCCCGCGTAAAAAGAGCCCTAAAGCGTTTCCCATTCATTCTCTATGGTAGTCCTAAACCACTACGGATGTAATATATTTTCGGCCACACACTGATTCAGTGGCGCTGTTTCGACAAAACGGCTGTTACAGCTATACGCGACTGGCCCCCGCGTGGCAGGCGAGAATTCTACCACTGAACCACCAATGCTTTGATAAAAACCAAGACCGGCTTGGGCCAGAAACACAAGCAATGGACATTAGACTGGTGGAAATGTGTCCTTTGGTCTGGAGTCCAAATTTGAGATTTTTGGTTCCAACCGCCGTGTCTTTGTGAGACGCAGTGTGGATGATCTCCGCATGTGTAGTTCCCACCGTAAAGAACGGAGGAGGAGGTGTTATGGTGTGGCGATAGTCATTTAGTTCAGTTACCTTTGCTTTCTTGGGTACAGCAATAAAAAGAATTCATGCATTGGCCGGGAATCGAACCCGGGCCTCCCGCGTAAAAAGAGCCCTAAAGCGTTTCCCATTCATTCTCTATGGTAGTCCTAAACCACTACGGATGTAATATATTTTCGGCCACACACTGATTCAGTGGCGCTGTTTCGACAAAACGGCTGTTACAGCTATACGCGACTGGCCCCCGCGTGGCAGGCGAGAATTCTACCACTGAACCACCAATGCTTTGATAAAAACCAAGACCGGCTTGGGCCAGAAACACAAGCAATGGACATTAGACTGGTGGAAATGTGTCCTTTGGTCTGGAGTCCAAATTTGAGATTTTTGGTTCCAACCGCCGTGTCTTTGTGAGACGCAGTGTGGATGATCTCCGCATGTGTAGTTCCCACCGTAAAGAACGGAGGAGGAGGTGTTATGGTGTGGCGATAGTCATTTAGTTCAGTTACCTTTGCTTTCTTGGGTACAGCAATAAAAAGAATTCATGCATTGGCCGGGAATCGAACCCGGGCCTCCCGCGTAAAAAGAGCCCTAAAGCGTTTCCCATTCATTCTCTATGGTAGTCCTAAACCACTACGGATGTAATATATTTTCGGCCACACACTGATTCAGTGGCGCTGTTTCGACAAAACGGCTGTTACAGCTATACGCGACTGGCCCCCGCGTGGCAGGCGAGAATTCTACCACTGAACCACCAATGCTTTGATAAAGAGATGAGACCGGCTTGGGCCCAGAAACACAAGCAATGGACATTAGACTGGTGGAAATGTGTCCTTTGGTCTGGAGTCCAAATTTGAGATTTTTGGTTCCAACCGCCTTGTCTTTGTGAGACGCAGTGTGGGTAAACGGATGATCTCCGCATGTGTAGTTCCCACCGTAAAGCACGGAGGAGGAGGTGTTATAGTGTGGCGATAGTCATTTAGTTCAGTTACCTTTGCTTTTTTGGGTATAGGAACATAAAGATAGCATGCATTGGCCGGGAATCGAACCCGGGCCTCCCGCGTGGCAGGCGAGAATTCTACCACTGAACCACCAATGCTTTGATAAAAACCAAGACCGGCTTGGGCCAGAAACACAAGCAATGGACATTAGACTGGTGGAAATGTGTCCTTTGGTCTGGAGTCCAAATTTGAGATTTTTGGTTCCAACCGCCTTGTCTTTGTGAGACGCAGTGTGGGTAAACGGATGATCTCCGCATGTGTAGTTCCCACCGTAAAGCACGGAGGAGGAGGTGTTATGGTGTGGCGATAGTCATTTAGTTCAGTTACCTTTGCTTTCTTGGGTACAGCAATAAAAATAATTCATGCATTGGCCGGGAATCGAACCCGGGATTCCCACGTGGCAGGCGAGAATTCTACCACTGAACCACCAATGCTTTGATAAAGAGATGAGACCGGCTTGGGCCCAGAAACACAAGCAATGGACATTAGACTGGTGGAAATGTGTCCTTTGGTCTGGAGTCCAAATTTGAGATTTTTGGTTCCAACCGCCTTGTCTTTGTGAGACGCAGTGTGGGTAAACGGATGATCTCCGCATGTGTAGTTCCCACCGTAAAGCACGGAGGAGGAGGTGTTATAGTGTGGCGATAGTCATTTAGTTCAGTTACCTTTGCTTTTTTGGGTATAGGAACATAAAGATAGCATGCATTGGCCGGGAATCGAACCCAGGCCTCCCGCGTGGCAGGCGAGAATTCTACCAATGAACCACCAATGCTTTGATAAAAACCAAGACCGGCTTGGGCCAGAAACACAAGCAATGGACATTAGACTGGTGAAAATGTGTCCTTTGGTCTGGAGTCCAAATTTGAGATTTTTGGTTCCAACCGCCGTGTCTTTGTGAGACGCAGTGTGGATGATCTCCGCATGTGTAGTTCCCACCGTAAAGAACGGAGGAGGAGGTGTTATGGTGTGGCGATAGTCATTTAGTTCAGTTACCTTTGCTTTCTTGGGTACAGCAATAAAAAGAATTCATGCATTGGCCGGGAATCGAACCCGGGCCTCCCGCGTAAAAAGAGCCCTAAAGCGTTTCCCATTCATTCTCTATGGTAGTCCTAAACCACTACGGATGTAATATATTTTCGGCCACACACTGATTCAGTGGCGCTGTTTCGACAAAACGGCTGTTACAGCTATACGCGACTGGCCCCCGCGTGGCAGGCGAGAATTCTACCACTGAACCACCAATGCTTTGATAAAAACCAAGACCGGCTTGGGCCAGAAACACAAGCAATGGACATTAGACTGGTGAAAATGTGTCCTTTGGTCTGGAGTCCAAATTTGAGATTTTTGGTTCCAACCGCCGTGTCTTTGTGAGACGCAGTGTGGATGATCTCCGCATGTGTAGTTCCCACCGTAAAGAACGGAGGAGGAGGTGTTATGGTGTGGCGATAGTCATTTAGTTCAGTTACCTTTGCTTTCTTGGGTACAGCAATAAAAAGAATTCATGCATTGGCCGGGAATCGAACCCGGGCCTCCCGCGTAAAAAGAGCCCTAAAGCGTTTCCCATTCATTCTCTATGGTAGTCCTAAACCACTACGGATGTAATATATTTTCGGCCACACACTGATTCAGTGGCGCTGTTTCGACAAAACGGCTGTTACAGCTATACGCGACTGGCCCCCGCGTGGCAGGCGAGAATTCTACCACTGAACCACCAATGCTTTGATAAAAACCAAGACCGGCTTGGGCCAGAAACACAAGCAATGGACATTAGACTGGTGGAAATGTGTCCTTTGGTCTGGAGTCCAAATTTGAGATTTTTGGTTCCAACCGCCGTGTCTTTGTGAGACGCAGTGTGGATGATCTCCGCATGTGTAGTTCCCACCGTAAAGAACGGAGGAGGAGGTGTTATGGTGTGGCGATAGTCATTTAGTTCAGTTACCTTTGCTTTCTTGGGTACAGCAATAAAAATAGTTCATGCATTGGCCGGGAATCGAACACGGGCCTCCCGCGTAAAAAGAGCCCTAAAGCGTTTCCCATTCATTCTCTATGGTAGTCCTAAACCACTACGGATGTAATATATTTTCGGCCACACACTGATTCAGTGGCGCTGTTTCGACAAAACGGCTGTTACAGCTATACGCGACTGGCCCCCGCGTGGCAGGCGAGAATTCTACCACTGAACCACCAATGCTTTGATAAAAACCAAGACCGGCTTGGGCCAGAAACACAAGCAATGGACATTAGACTGGTGGAAATGTGTCCTTTGGTCTGGAGTCCAAATTTGAGATTTTTGGTTCCAACCGCCGTGTCTTTGTGAGACGCAGTGTGGATGATCTCCGCATGTGTAGTTCCCACCGTAAAGAACGGAGGAGGAGGTGTTATGGTGTGGCGATAGTCATTTAGTTCAGTTACCTTTGCTTTCTTGGGTACAGCAATAAAAAGAATTCATGCATTGGCCGGGAATCGAACCCGGGCCTCCCGCGTAAAAAGAGCCCTAAAGCGTTTCCCATTCATTCTCTATGGTAGTCCTAAACCACTACGGATGTAATATATTTTCGGCCACACACTGATTCAGTGGCGCTGTTTCGACAAAACGGCTGTTACAGCTATACGCGACTGGCCCCCGCGTGGCAGGCGAGAATTCTACCACTGAACCACCAATGCTTTGATAAAAACCAAGACCGGCTTGGGCCAGAAACACAAGCAATGGACATTAGACTGGTGAGAATGTGTCCTTTGGTCTGGAGTCCAAATTTGAGATTTTTGGTTCCAACCGCCGTGTCTTTGTGAGACGCAGTGTGGATGATCTCCGCATGTGTAGTTCCCACCGTAAAGAACGGAGGAGGAGGTGTTATGGTGTGGCGATAGTCATTTAGTTCAGTTACCTTTGCTTTCTTGGGTACAGCAATAAAAAGAATTCATGCATTGGCCGGGAATCGAACCCGGGCCTCCCGCGTAAAAAGAGCCCTAAAGCGTTTCCCATTCATTCTCTATGGTAGTCCTAAACCACTACGGATGTAATATATTTTCGGCCACACACTGATTCAGTGGCGCTGTTTCGACAAAACGGCTGTTACAGCTATACGCGACTGGCCCCCGCGTGGCAGGCGAGAATTCTACCACTGAACCACCAATGCTTTGATAAAAACCAAGACCGGCTTGGGCCAGAAACACAAGCAATGGACATTAGACTGGTGAAAATGTGTCCTTTGGTCTGGAGTCCAAATTTGAGATTTTTGGTTCCAACCGCCGTGTCTTTGTGAGACGCAGTGTGGATGATCTCCGCATGTGTAGTTCCCACCGTAAAGAACGGAGGAGGAGGTGTTATGGTGTGGCGATAGTCATTTAGTTCAGTTACCTTTGCTTTCTTGGGTACAGCAATAAAAATAATTCATGCATTGGCCGGGAATCGAACCCGGGCCTCCCGCGTAAAAAGAGCCCTAAAGCGTTTCCCATTCATTCTCTATGGTAGTCCTAAACCACTACGGATGTAATATATTTTCGGCCACACACTGATTCAGTGGCGCTGTTTCGACAAAACGGCTGTTACAGCTATACGCGACTGGCCCCCGCGTGGCAGGCGAGAATTCTACCACTGAACCACCAATGCTTTGATAAAAACCAAGACCGGCTTGGGCCAGAAACACAAGCAATGGACATTAGACTGGTGGAAATGTGTCCTTTGGTCTGGAGTCCAAATTTGAGATTTTTGGTTCCAACCGCCGTGTCTTTGTGAGACGCAGTGTGGATGATCTCCGCATGTGTAGTTCCCACCGTAAAGAACGGAGGAGGAGGTGTTATGGTGTGGCGATAGTCATTTAGTTCAGTTACCTTTGCTTTCTTGGGTACAGCAATAAAAAGAATTCATGCATTGGCCGGGAATCGAACCCGGGCCTCCCGCGTAAAAAGAGCCCTAAAGCGTTTCCCATTCATTCTCTATGGTAGTCCTAAACCACTACGGATGTAATATATTTTCGGCCACACACTGATTCAGTGGCGCTGTTTCGACAAAACGGCTGTTACAGCTATACGCGACTGGCCCCCGCGTGGCAGGCGAGAATTCTACCACTGAACCACCAATGCTTTGATAAAAACCAAGACCGGCTTGGGCCAGAAACACAAGCAATGGACATTAGACTGGTGGAAATGTGTCCTTTGGTCTGGAGTCCAAATTTGAGATTTTTGGTTCCAACCGCCGTGTCTTTGTGAGACGCAGTGTGGATGATCTCCGCATGTGTAGTTCCCACCGTAAAGAACGGAGGAGGAGGTGTTATGGTGTGGCGATAGTCATTTAGTTCAGTTACCTTTGCTTTCTTGGGTACAGCAATAAAAATAATTCATGCATTGGCCGGGAATCGAACCCGGGCCTCCCGCGTAAAAAGAGCCCTAAAGCGTTTCCCATTCATTCTCTATGGTAGTCCTAAACCACTACGGATGTAATATATTTTCGGCCACACACTGATTCAGTGGCGCTGTTTCGACAAAACGGCTGTTACAGCTATACGCGACTGGCCCCCGCGTGGCAGGCGAGAATTCTACCACTGAACCACCAATGCTTTGATAAAGAGATGAGACCGGCTTGGGCCCAGAAACACAAGCAATGGACATTAGACTGGTGGAAATGTGTCCTTTGGTCTGGAGTCCAAATTTGAGATTTTTGGTTCCAACCGCCTTGTCTTTGTGAGACGCAGTGTGGGTAAACGGATGATCTCCGCATGTGTAGTTCCCACCGTAAAGCACGGAGGAGGAGGTGTTATAGTGTGGCGATAGTCATTTAGTTCAGTTACCTTTGCTTTTTTGGGTATAGGAACATAAAGATAGCATGCATTGGCCGGGAATCGAACCCGGGCCTCCCGCGTGGCAGGCGAGAATTCTACCACTGAACCACCAATGCTTTGATAAAAACCAAGACCGGCTTGGGCCAGAAACACAAGCAATGGACATTAGACTGGTGGAAATGTGTCCTTTGGTCTGGAGTCCAAATTTGAGATTTTTGGTTCCAACCGCCTTGTCTTTGTGAGACGCAGTGTGGGTAAACGGATGATCTCCGCATGTGTAGTTCCCACCGTAAAGCACGGAGGAGGAGGTGTTATGGTGTGGCGATAGTCATTTAGTTCAGTTACCTTTGCTTTCTTGGGTACAGCAATAAAAAGAATTCATGCATTGGCCGGGAATCGAACCCGGGATTCCCGCGTGGCAGGCGAGAATTCTACCACTGAACCACCAATGCTTTGATAAAGAGATGAGACCGGCTTGGGCCCAGAAACACAAGCAATGGACATTAGACTGGTGGAAATGTGTCCTTTGGTCTGGAGTCCAAATTTGAGATTTTTGGTTCCAACCGCCTTGTCTTTGTGAGACGCAGTGTGGGTAAACGGATGATCTCCGCATGTGTAGTTCCCACCGTAAAGCACGGAGGAGGAGGTGTTATAGTGTGGCGATAGTCATTTAGTTCAGTTACCTTTGCTTTTTTGGGTATAGGAACATAAAGATAGCATGCATTGGCCGGGAATCGAACCCAGGCCTCCCGCGTGGCAGGCGAGAATTCTACCAATGAACCACCAATGCTTTGATAAAAACCAAGACCGGCTTGGGCCAGAAACACAAGCAATGGACATTAGACTGGTGAAAATGTGTCCTTTGGTCTGGAGTCCAAATTTGAGATTTTTGGTTCCAACCGCCGTGTCTTTGTGAGACGCAGTGTGGATGATCTCCGCATGTGTAGTTCCCACCGTAAAGAACGGAGGAGGAGGTGTTATGGTGTGGCGATAGTCATTTAGTTCAGTTACCTTTGCTTTCTTGGGTACAGCAATAAAAAGAATTCATGCATTGGCCGGGAATCGAACCCGGGCCTCCCGCGTAAAAAGAGCCCTAAAGCGTTTCCCATTCATTCTCTATGGTAGTCCTAAACCACTACGGATGTAATATATTTTCGGCCACACACTGATTCAGTGGCGCTGTTTCGACAAAACGGCTGTTACAGCTATACGCGACTGGCCCCCGCGTGGCAGGCGAGAATTCTACCACTGAACCACCAATGCTTTGATAAAAACCAAGACCGGCTTGGGCCAGAAACACAAGCAATGGACATTAGACTGGTGGAAATGTGTCCTTTGGTCTGGAGTCCAAATTTGAGATTTTTGGTTCCAACCGCCGTGTCTTTGTGAGACGCAGTGTGGATGATCTCCGCATGTGTAGTTCCCACCGTAAAGAACGGAGGAGGAGGTGTTATGGTGTGGCGATAGTCATTTAGTTCAGTTACCTTTGCTTTCTTGGGTACAGCAATAAAAAGAATTCATGCATTGGCCGGGAATCGAACCCGGGCCTCCCGCGTAAAAAGAGCCCTAAAGCGTTTCCCATTCATTCTCTATGGTAGTCCTAAACCACTACGGATGTAATATATTTTCGGCCACACACTGATTCAGTGGCGCTGTTTCGACAAAACGGCTGTTACAGCTATACGCGACTGGCCCCCGCGTGGCAGGCGAGAATTCTACCACTGAACCACCAATGCTTTGATAAAAACCAAGACCGGCTTGGGCCAGAAACACAAGCAATGGACATTAGACTGGTGAAAATGTGTCCTTTGGTCTGGAGTCCAAATTTGAGATTTTTGGTTCCAACCGCCGTGTCTTTGTGAGACGCAGTGTGGATGATCTCCGCATGTGTAGTTCCCACCGTAAAGAACGGAGGAGGAGGTGTTATGGTGTGGCGATAGTCATTTAGTTCAGTTACCTTTGCTTTCTTGGGTACAGCAATAAAAAGAATTCATGCATTGGCCGGGAATCGAACCCGGGCCTCCCGCGTAAAAAGAGCCCTAAAGCGTTTCCCATTCATTCTCTATGGTAGTCCTAAACCACTACGGATGTAATATATTTTCGGCCACACACTGATTCAGTGGCGCTGTTTCGACAAAACGGCTGTTACAGCTATACGCGACTGGCCCCCGCGTGGCAGGCGAGAATTCTACCACTGAACCACCAATGCTTTGATAAAAACCAAGACCGGCTTGGGCCAGAAACACAAGCAATGGACATTAGACTGGTGGAAATGTGTCCTTTGGTCTGGAGTCCAAATTTGAGATTTTTGGTTCCAACCGCCGTGTCTTTGTGAGACGCAGTGTGGATGATCTCCGCATGTGTAGTTCCCACCGTAAAGAACGGAGGAGGAGGTGTTATGGTGTGGCGATAGTCATTTAGTTCAGTTACCTTTGCTTTCTTGGGTACAGCAATAAAAATAATTCATGCATTGGCCGGGAATCGAACCCGGGCCTCCCGCGTAAAAAGAGCCCTAAAGCGTTTCCCATTCATTCTCTATGGTAGTCCTAAACCACTACGGATGTAATATATTTTCGGCCACACACTGATTCAGTGGCGCTGTTTCGACAAAACGGCTGTTACAGCTATACGCGACTGGCCCCCGCGTGGCAGGCGAGAATTCTACCACTGAACCACCAATGCTTTGATAAAAACCAAGACCGGCTTGGGCCAGAAACACAAGCAATGGACATTAGACTGGTGGAAATGTGTCCTTTGGTCTGGAGTCCAAATTTGAGATTTTTGGTTCCAACCGCCGTGTCTTTGTGAGACGCAGTGTGGATGATCTCCGCATGTGTAGTTCCCACCGTAAAGAACGGAGGAGGAGGTGTTATGGTGTGGCGATAGTCATTTAGTTCAGTTACCTTTGCTTTCTTGGGTACAGCAATAAAAAGAATTCATGCATTGGCCGGGAATCGAACCCGGGCCTCCCGCGTAAAAAGAGCCCTAAAGCGTTTCCCATTCATTCTCTATGGTAGTCCTAAACCACTACGGATGTAATATATTTTCGGCCACACACTGATTCAGTGGCGCTGTTTCGACAAAACGGCTGTTACAGCTATACGCGACTGGCCCCCGCGTGGCAGGCGAGAATTCTACCACTGAACCACCAATGCTTTGATAAAAACCAAGACCGGCTTGGGCCAGAAACACAAGCAATGGACATTAGACTGGTGGAAATGTGTCCTTTGGTCTGGAGTCCAAATTTGAGATTTTTGGTTCCAACCGCCTTGTCTTTGTGAGACGCAGTGTGGGTAAACGGATGATCTCCGCATGTGTAGTTCCCACCGTAAAGCACGGAGGAGGAGGTGTTATGGTGTGGCGATAGTCATTTAGTTCAGTTACCTTTGCTTTCTTGGGTACAGCAATAAAAAGAATTCATGCATTGGCCGGGAATCGAACCCGGGCCTCCCGCGTGGCAGGCGAGAATTCTACCACTGAACCACCAATGCTTTGATAAAGAGATGAGACCGGCTTGGGCTCAGAAACACAAGCAATGGACATTAGACTGGTGGAAATTTGTCCTTTGGTCTGGAGTCCAAATTTGAGATTTTTGGTTCCAACCGCCTTGTCTTTGTGAGACGCAGTGTGGGTAAACGGATGATCTCCGCATGTGTAGTTCCCACCGTAAAGCACGGAGGAGGAGGTGTTATAGTGTGGCGATAGTCATTTAGTTCAGTTACCTTTGCTTTTTTGGGTATAGGAACATAAAGATAGCATGCATTGGCCGGGAATCGAACCCGGGCCTCCCGCGTGGCAGGCGAGAATTCTACCACTGAACCACCAATGCTTTGATAAAAACCAAGACCGGCTTGGGCCAGAAACACAAGCAATGGACATTAGACTGGTGAAAATGTGTCCTTTGGTCTGGAGTCCAAATTTGAGATTTTTGGTTCCAACCGCCGTGTCTTTGTGAGACGCAGTGTGGATGATCTCCGCATGTGTAGTTCCCACCGTAAAGAACGGAGGAGGAGGTGTTATGGTGTGGCGATAGTCATTTAGTTCAGTTACCTTTGCTTTCTTGGGTACAGCAATAAAAATAATTCATGCATTGGCCGGGAATCGAACCCGGGCCTCCCGCGTAAAAAGAGCCCTAAAGCGTTTCCCATTCATTCTCTATGGTAGTCCTAAACCACTACGGATGTAATATATTTTCGGCCACACACTGATTCAGTGGCGCTGTTTCGACAAAACGGCTGTTACAGCTATACGCGACTGGCCCCCGCGTGGCAGGCGAGAATTCTACCACTGAACCACCAATGCTTTGATAAAAACCAAGACCGGCTTGGGCCAGAAACACAAGCAATGGACATTAGACTGGTGGAAATGTGTCCTTTGGTCTGGAGTCCAAATTTGAGATTTTTGGTTCCAACCGCCGTGTCTTTGTGAGACGCAGTGTGGATGATCTCCGCATGTGTAGTTCCCACCGTAAAGAACGGAGGAGGAGGTGTTATGGTGTGGCGATAGTCATTTAGTTCAGTTACCTTTGCTTTCTTGGGTACAGCAATAAAAAGAATTCATGCATTGGCCGGGAATCGAACCCGGGCCTCCCGCGTAAAAAGAGCCCTAAAGCGTTTCCCATTCATTCTCTATGGTAGTCCTAAACCACTACGGATGTAATATATTTTCGGCCACACACTGATTCAGTGGCGCTGTTTCGACAAAACGGCTGTTACAGCTATACGCGACTGGCCAACCCGGGCCTCCCGCGTAAAAAGAGCCCTAAAGCGTTTCCCATTCATTCTCTATGGTAGTCCTAAACCACTACGGATGTAATATATTTTCGGCCACACACTGATTCAGTGGCGCTGTTTCGACAAAACGGCTGTTACAGCTATACGCGACTGGCCCCCGCGTGGCAGGCGAGAATTCTACCACTGAACCACCAATGCTTTGATAAAAACCAAGACCGGCTTGGGCCAGAAACACAAGCAATGGACATTAGACTGGTGGAAATGTGTCCTTTGGTCTGGAGTCCAAATTTGAGATTTTTGGTTCCAACCGCCGTGTCTTTGTGAGACGCAGTGTGGATGATCTCCGCATGTGTAGTTCCCACCGTAAAGAACGGAGGAGGAGGTGTTATGGTGTGGCGATAGTCATTTAGTTCAGTTACCTTTGCTTTCTTGGGTACAGCAATAAAAAGAATTCATGCATTGGCCGGGAATCGAACCCGGGCCTCCCGCGTAAAAAGAGCCCTAAAGCGTTTCCCATTCATTCTCTATGGTAGTCCTAAACCACTACGGATGTAATATATTTTCGGCCACACACTGATTCAGTGGCGCTGTTTCGACAAAACGGCTGTTACAGCTATACGCGACTGGCCCCCGCGTGGCAGGCGAGAATTCTACCACTGAACCACCAATGCTTTGATAAAAACCAAGACCGGCTTGGGCCAGAAACACAAGCAATGGACATTAGACTGGTGGAAATGTGTCCTTTGGTCTGGAGTCCAAATTTGAGATTTTTGGTTCCAACCGCCGTGTCTTTGTGAGACGCAGTGTGGATGATCTCCGCATGTGTAGTTCCCACCGTAAAGAACGGAGGAGGAGGTGTTATGGTGTGGCGATAGTCATTTAGTTCAGTTACCTTTGCTTTCTTGGGTACAGCAATAAAAAGAATTCATGCATTGGCCGGGAATCGAACCCGGGCCTCCCGCGTAAAAAGAGCCCTAAAGCGTTTCCCATTCATTCTCTATGGTAGTCCTAAACCACTACGGATGTAATATATTTTCGGCCACACACTGATTCAGTGGCGCTGTTTCGACAAAACGGCTGTTACAGCTATACGCGACTGGCCCCCGCGTGGCAGGCGAGAATTCTACCACTGAACCACCAATGCTTTGATAAAAACCAAGACCGGCTTGGGCCAGAAACACAAGCAATGGACATTAGACTGGTGAAAATGTGTCCTTTGGTCTGGAGTCCAAATTTGAGATTTTTGGTTCCAACCGCCGTGTCTTTGTGAGACGCAGTGTGGATGATCTCCGCATGTGTAGTTCCCACCGTAAAGAACGGAGGAGGAGGTGTTATGGTGTGGCGATAGTCATTTAGTTCAGTTACCTTTGCTTTCTTGGGTACAGCAATAAAAAGAATTCATGCATTGGCCGGGAATCGAACCCGGGCCTCCCGCGTAAAAAGAGCCCTAAAGCGTTTCCCATTCATTCTCTATGGTAGTCCTAAACCACTACGGATGTAATATATTTTCGGCCACACACTGATTCAGTGGCGCTGTTTCGACAAAACGGCTGTTACAGCTATACGCGACTGGCCCCCGCGTGGCAGGCGAGAATTCTACCACTGAACCACCAATGCTTTGATAAAAACCAAGACCGGCTTGGGCCAGAAACACAAGCAATGGACATTAGACTGGTGAAAATGTGTCCTTTGGTCTGGAGTCCAAATTTGAGATTTTTGGTTCCAACCGCCGTGTCTTTGTGAGACGCAGTGTGGATGATCTCCGCATGTGTAGTTCCCACCGTAAAGAACGGAGGAGGAGGTGTTATGGTGTGGCGATAGTCATTTAGTTCAGTTACCTTTGCTTTCTTGGGTACAGCAATAAAAAGAATTCATGCATTGGCCGGGAATCGAACCCGGGCCTCCCGCGTAAAAAGAGCCCTAAAGCGTTTCCCATTCATTCTCTATGGTAGTCCTAAACCACTACGGATGTAATATATTTTCGGCCACACACTGATTCAGTGGCGCTGTTTCGACAAAACGGCTGTTACAGCTATACGCGACTGGCCCCCGCGTGGCAGGCGAGAATTCTACCACTGAACCACCAATGCTTTGATAAAAACCAAGACCGGCTTGGGCCAGAAACACAAGCAATGGACATTAGACTGGTGGAAATGTGTCCTTTGGTCTGGAGTCCAAATTTGAGATTTTTGGTTCCAACCGCCTTGTCTTTGTGAGACGCAGTGTGGGTAAACGGATGATCTCCGCATGTGTAGTTCCCACCGTAAAGCACGGAGGAGGAGGTGTTATGGTGTGGCGATAGTCATTTAGTTCAGTTACCTTTGCTTTTTTGGGTATAGGAACATAAAGATAGCATGCATTGGCCGGGAATCGAACCCGGGCCTCCCGTTTGAGGATTCTTTAGCTAAAGTGCCCTAAAGCGTTTCCCATTCATTCCCTATGGTAGTGCTAAACCACTACGGATGCAATATATGTATGGCCACGTATGCCCTCCGAGGCGCTGTGGCAGGTTTTACGCAAGAGGTGGCGAAGATAATAGCCGAATTACAACGAACCACAACAAACACCCGGGAACAACTCATCTGAGCCTTATTTACTTTTTCTGATTCGTGAATTTCTTTTACATTTCAGCATTTGATCCGAGCATTTTACGTTTTGTTACATTAGCGGTTTTAGCTACGTCAGACACACAACAGCTTCTAATTCGTAAGGACTCGCGGGAGGCCCGGGTTCGATTCCCGGCCAATGCATGCTATCTTTATGTTCCTATACCCAAGAAAGCAAAGGTAACTGAACTAAATGACTATCGCCCTGTAGCACTCATCTCTGTCATGAAGTGCTTTGAGAGACTAGTCAAGGATAATATCACCTCTACCTTGCCTGTCACCCTAGACCCACTTCAATTTGCTTACCGCCCCAATAGATCCACAGACGATGCAATCGCCATCACACTGCACTATCCCATCTGGACATTTTTACATTTTAGTCATTTAGCAGACGCTCTTATCCAGAGCGATTTACAGTTAGTGAGTGCATACATTTTCATATCGGTAGATTGAGACGCCGCCCGTGTAGATATCTCTAGCTTATTAAACAGACCGGTTTCTATGGAGATGTCTTTATGCTAATTAGACTTCCAAGGTTGCCGCGGAAACTGATTCAAGGGGTTTAGTACAATATTAGTACCATTTTAAATAACTGACGACAGACTTTTCTCCTAAAAGTCCACTGAGTGGCGCAGACACCATTCAAATTGCGTGCAGACTCGTTACAATTTCAGCTTTAAGCACAAAGTCAATTTGTCCGTCTGTGACCAAGAGAAAATGCTTGTTTCAATTCTATGAAATTACTTAGTATTTTTTTTAATGTTGAAAGCTCTAAATCCAGCTGAGAATATCACAGCGAGATGAAACCACAACTGACTCGCTATACCCCTGAAACTCAACTCTGAACCTCAAAGCCAGTTCCACTGCTTTTTTTTTGTCATTGTTCCCCTTTAATAAGGTACTGATTTAGACCTGGGACACCAGGTGTGTGCAATTCATTATCAGGTAGAACAGAAAACCAGCAGGCTCCGGACCTGGTAGAGTAAAGCCAATTAATGCTTGATCCGAAATGTGGTCCGGAGGGTGTGACGCAATTGCGGAGCTTCTGGAGGCTTGCGGAGTCCAAATCGAGCTCCATATTGCATCGCTGTGTGCCTCCCAAATCTTATAACAATGTGGAGGGCTCCTTATAGCGCTGTAAAGTTCCGCATTGACATGATTGGTTGACAAGAGGAATACCTATGTAAGAATGCCGTTCATTATCTATAGCTCAGCATTCAACACCATAGTATCCTCCAAGCTCATCATCAAGCTCGAAGGCCCTGGGTCTGAACCCCGCCCTGTGCAACTGGGTCCTGGACTTCCTGACGGGCCACCCCCCCTGGTGGTGAAGGTAGGAAACAACATCTCCACTTGCATGCAAGCGTTACATGGGCTTGCTCCTACCCATCTCTCCGATTCGGTCCTGCCGTACATACCTACACGAACGCTACAGGTCACAAGACGCAGGCCTCCTTATTGGCCCCTAGAATTACTAAGCGAACAGCTGGAGGCAGGGCTTTCTCCTATAGAGCAGAATCTCTGAAGCTGGAGACACTTATCTCCCTCACTAACTTTAAGCATCAGTTGTCAGAGCACCTTACCGATCACTGCACCTGTACACAGCCCATCTGAAATTAGCCCGCCCAACTACCTCATCCCTATATTGTTATTTATTTTGCTCATCTGTACCCCAGTATCTCTATTTGCACATCATCTCTTGCACATCATTCCAGTGTTAATACTAAATTGTAATTATTTTGCACTATAGCCTATTTTATTGCCTTACCTCCATAACTTGCTAAATTTGCACACTGTATATGAATTGTATTTCTGTTGTATTTTATTTTTATTTTTGTTTTACCCCATATGTAACTCTGTGTTGTTGTTTTTATCGCACTGCTTTGCTTTATCTTGGCCAGGTCGCAGTTGTAAATGAGAACTTGTTCTCAACTGGTTTACCTGGTTAAATAAAGGTGAAATAAAAAAAATAAAAGAGCGCCATTTTTAATGGAATGGTCTGCCTATCCATGTGAGAGACGCAGACTCGGTCTCACCCTTTCTGTATGGGCTGCATCTCAATCAACCGCATCCGCCTTTGAACGTTCTAGATGGTGGGGACTTGTCTGAAAGTAACCCGGTATCCCCCCCCCACCCCAAAAAAGGGGTTAAATGTGTAATTAAAAAAAGTATATCCAGAGCCTGCTTATTTCTTCTAGATATAGGGCAGACAATCTTATTCCCCCCCAAAAAAATACAGAATGCCGTTTGTGTTATTCAACGTGTTTCTATGGGCTATAGAAGTAAAAGGCCAAATTAAATTTGTTTCAAATAATTGTATCGATTTTTTTTTAATAGTTGATACCAGCTTGGTTATTAAAACTACATGAACCATCCCATAAGAACCACAGAGACAGGATGTGAGTGTCATTGAAAAAGGGGAGGGATTTTTATTGGTCAATAGTGAGTTCCAGAGATGTAGATGATCTGCCTTAGTTATTCGTCCGTCTGTTCCACCACAGTGGTCTTCTCACTGACGTAGATCCCATCCAGGAACTTCCTGATGTCCTTCTTCTTGACCGTGGTGGCTTGTTGGATCAGAGCAGCTGGAAGAGAGGGATGGAGGGAGAGAGAGAGAGAACAAGAGGAGAGAGAGAGAGACAAGAGGAGAGAGAGAGAGAGACAGAGAGAGAGAGAGAGAGACAGAGAGAGAGAGACAGAGAGAGAGAGACAGAGACAAGAGGAGAGAGAGAGAGACAAGAGGAGAGAGAGAGAGACAGAGAGACAGAGAGAGACAGAGAGAGAGACAGAGAGAGAGACAGAGAGAGAGACAGACACAGAGAGAGAGAGACACAGAGAGAGAGAGAGAGACAGAGAGAGACACAGAGAGAGAGAGAGACAGAGAGAGAACAAGGAGAGAGAGAGAGAACAAGGAGAGAGAGAACGAACAAGGAGAGAGAGAACAAGTTCAAACTAAAGGGCTGTAATATGTACCTCCATAACCTCCATTAAGTGCACCATAACGTAGGTTACAGGGTTATAATTTCTCTAAGTCGGTTAAAGCTTTGCATGCATTCCGTGTTAAAGATTCTAGCATAAAAAATAAATTTAAAAAAGGTTTTAAAAGTGCAACATTAAAACATGCATTGATTGACATTGGGGGGGTGTACATCAAGATGCTAAACATGACCTGGCTGTTAATGGTTCCCTATTAGCTAACAGGGAGATGCCACCCTACTCTCTATACTAAACATGACCTGGCTGTTAATGGTTCCCTATTAGCTAACAGGGAGATGCCACCCTACTCCCTATACTAAACATGACCTGGCTGTTAATGGTTCCCTATTAGCTAACAGGGAGCTCCCACCCTACTCCCTATACTAAACATGACCTGGCTGTTAATGGTTCCCTATTAGCTAACAGGGAGATGCCACCCTACTCCCTATACTAAACATGACCTGGCTGTTAATGGTTGTCTATTAGCTAACAGGGAGCTCCCACCCTACTCTCTATACTAAACATGACCTGGCTGTTAATGGTTGTCTATTAGCTAACAGGGAGATGCCACCCTACTCTCTATACTAAACATGACCTGGCTGTTAATGGTTCCCTATTAGCTAACAGGGAGATGCCACCCTACTCTCTATACTAAACATGACCTGGCTGTTAATGGTTGTCTATTAGCTAACGGGGAGATGCCACCCTACTCTCTATACTAAACATGACCTGGCTGTTAATGGTTCCCTATTAGCTAACAGGGAGATGCCACCCTACTCTCTATACTAAACATGACCTGGCTGTTAATGGTTCCCTATTAGCTAACAGGGAGATGCCACCCTACTCCCTATACTAAACATGACCTGGCTGTTAATGGTTCCCTATTAGCTAACAGGGAGATGCCACCCTACTCCCTATACTAAACATGACCTGGCTGTTAATGGTTCCCTATTAGCTAACAGGGAGATGCCACCCTACTCCCTATACTAAACATGACCTGGCTGTTAATGGTTCTCTATTAGCTAACAGGGAGATGCCACCCTACTCCCTATACTAAACATGACCTGGCTGTTAATGGTTCTCTATTAGCTAACAGGGAGATGCCACCCCTACTCCCTATACTAAACATGACCTGGCTGTTAATGGTTCCCTATTAGCTAACAGGACGATGCCACCCTACTCCCTATACTAAACATGACCTGGCTGTTAATGGTTCCCTATTAGCTAACAGGGAGATGCCCCCCTACTCCCTATACTAAACATGACCTGGCTGTTAATGGTTCCCTATTAGCTAACAGGGAGATGCCACCCTACTCCCTATACTAAACATGACCTGGCTGTTAATGGTTCTCTATTAGCTAACAGGGAGATGCCACCCTACTCCCTATACTAAACATGACCTGGCTGTTAATGGTTCCCTATTAGCTAACAGGGAGATGCCACCCTACTCCCTATACTAAACATGACCTGGCTGTTAATGGTTCCCTATTAGCTAACAGGGAGATGCCACCCTACTCCCTATACTAAACATGACCTGGCTGTTAATGGTTCCCTATTAGCTAACAGGGAGATGCCACCCTACTCCCTATACTAAACATGACCTGGCTGTTAATGGTTCCCTATTAGCTAACAGGGAGATGCCACCCTACTCCCTATACTAAACATGACCTGGATGTTAATGGTTCTCTATTAGCTAACAGGGAGATGCCACCCTACTCCCTATACTAAACATGACCTGGCTGTTAATGGTTCTCTATTAGCTAACAGGGAGATGCCACCCTACTCCCTATACTAAACATGACCTGGCTGTTAATGGTTCCCTATTAGCTAACAGGGAGATGCCACCCTACTCCCTATACTAAACATGACCTGGCTGTTAATGGTTCCCTATTAGCTAACAGGGAGATGCCACCCTACACCCTATACTAAACATGACCTGGCTGTTAATGGTTCTCTATTAGCTAACAGGGAGATGCCACCCTACTCCCTATACTAAACATGACCTGGCTGTTAATGGTTCCCTATTAGCTAACAGGGAGATGCCACCCTACTCCCTATACTAAACATGACCTGGCTGTTAATGGTTCTCTATTAGCTAACAGGGAGATGCCACCCTACTCCCTATACTAAACATGACCTGGCTGTTAATGGTTCTCTATTAGCTAACAGGGAGATGCCACCCTACTCCCTATACTAAACATGACCTGGCTGTTAATGGTTCTCTATTAGCTAACAGGGAGATGCCACCCTACTCCCTATACTAAACATGACCTGGCTGTTAATGGTTCTCTATTAGCTAACAGGGAGATGCCACCCTACTCCCTATACTAAACATGACCTGGCTGTTAATGGTTCTCTATTAGCTAACAGGGAGATGCCACCCTACTCCCTATACTAAACATGACCTGGCTGTTAATGGTTCCCTATTAGCTAACAGGGAGATGCCACCCTACTCCCTATACTAAACATGACCTGGCTGTTAATGGTTCCCTATTAGCTAACAGGGAGATGCCACCCTACTCCCTATACTAAACATGACCTGGCTGTTAATGGTTCTCTATTAGCTAACAGGGAGATGCCACCCTACTCCCTATACTAAACATGACCTGGCTGTTAATGGTTCCCTATTAGCTAACAGGGAGATGCCACCCCTACTCCCTATACTAAACATGACCTGGCTGTTAATGGTTCCCTATTAGCTAACAGGGAGATGCCACCCTACTCCATATACTAAACATGACCTGGCTGTTAATGGTTCTCTATTAGCTAACAGGGAGATGCCACCCTACTCCCTATACTAAACATGACCTGGCTGTTAATGGTTCCCTATTAGCTAACAGGGAGATGCCACCCTACTCCCTATACTAAACATGACCTGGCTGTTAATGGTTCTCTATTAGCTAACAGGGAGATGCCACCCTACTCCCTATACTAAACATGACCTGGCTGTTAATGGTTCCCTATTAGCTAACAGGGAGATGCCACCCTACTCCCTATACTAAACATGACCTGGCTGTTAATGGTTCCCTATTAGCTAACAGGGAGCTCCCACCCTACTCCCTATACTAAACATGACCTGGCTGTTAATGGTTCCCTATTAGCTAACAGGGAGATGCCACCCTACTCCCTATACTAAACATGACCTGGCTGTTAATGGTTGTCTATTAGCTAACAGGGAGCTCCCACCCTACTCTCTATACTAAACATGACCTGGCTGTTAATGGTTGTCTATTAGCTAACAGGGAGATGCCACCCTACTCTCTATACTAAACATGACCTGGCTGTTAATGGTTCCCTATTAGCTAACAGGGAGATGCCACCCTACTCTCTATACTAAACATGACCTGGCTGTTAATGGTTGTCTATTAGCTAACGGGGAGATGCCACCCTACTCTCTATACTAAACATGACCTGGCTGTTAATGGTTCCCTATTAGCTAACAGGGAGATGCCACCCTACTCTCTATACTAAACATGACCTGGCTGTTAATGGTTCCCTATTAGCTAACAGGGAGATGCCACCCTACTCCCTATACTAAACATGACCTGGCTGTTAATGGTTCCCTATTAGCTAACAGGGAGATGCCACCCTACTCCCTATACTAAACATGACCTGGCTGTTAATGGTTCCCTATTAGCTAACAGGGAGATGCCACCCTACTCCCTATACTAAACATGACCTGGCTGTTAATGGTTCTCTATTAGCTAACAGGGAGATGCCACCCTACTCCCTATACTAAACATGACCTGGCTGTTAATGGTTCTCTATTAGCTAACAGGGAGATGCCACCCCTACTCCCTATACTAAACATGACCTGGCTGTTAATGGTTCCCTATTAGCTAACAGGACGATGCCACCCTACTCCCTATACTAAACATGACCTGGCTGTTAATGGTTCCCTATTAGCTAACAGGGAGATGCCACCCTACTCCCTATACTAAACATGACCTGGCTGTTAATGGTTCCCTATTAGCTAACAGGGAGATGCCACCCTACTCCCTATACTAAACATGACCTGGCTGTTAATGGTTCCCTATTAGCTAACAGGGAGATGCCACCCTACTCCCTATACTAAACATGACCTGGCTGTTAATGGTTCCCTATTAGCTAACAGGGAGATGCCACCCTACTCCCTATACTAAACATGACCTGGCTGTTAATGGTTCCCTATTAGCTAACAGGGAGATGCCACCCTACTCCCTATACTAAACATGACCTGGCTGTTAATGGTTCCCTATTAGCTAACAGGGAGATGCCACCCTACTCCCTATACTAAACATGACCTGGCTGTTAATGGTTCCCTATTAGCTAACAGGGAGATGCCACCCTACTCCCTATACTAAACATGACCTGGCTGTTAATGGTTCCCTATTAGCTAACAGGGAGATGCCACCCTACTCCCTATACTAAACATGACCTGGCTGTTAATGGTTCCCTATTAGCTAACAGGGAGATGCCACCCTACTCCCTATACTAAACATGACCTGGCTGTTAATGCTTCTCTATTAGCTAACAGGGAGATGCCACCCTACTCCCTATACTAAACATGACCTGGCTGTTAATGGTTCCCTATTAGCTAACAGGGAGATGCCACCCTACTCCCTATACTAAACATGACCTGGCTGTTAATGGTTCCCTATTAGCTAACAGGGAGATGCCACCCTACTCCCTATACTAAACATGACCTGGCTGTTAATGGTTCCCTATTAGCTAACAGGGAGATGCCACCCTACTCCCTATACTAAACATGACCTGGCTGTTAATGGTTCTCTATTAGCTAACAGGGAGATGCCACCCTACTCCCTATACTAAACATGACCTGGCTGTTAATGGTTCCCTATTAGCTAACAGGGAGATGCCCCCCTACTCCCTATACTAAACATGACCTGGCTGTTAATGGTTCCCTATTAGCTAACAGGGAGATGCCACCCTACTCCCTATACTAAACATGACCTGGCTGTTAATGGTTCTCTATTAGCTAACAGGGAGATGCCACCCTACTCCCTATACTAAACATGACCTGGCTGTTAATGGTTCCCTATTAGCTAACAGGGAGATGCCACCCTACTCCCTATACTAAACATGACCTGGCTGTTAATGGTTCCCTATTAGCTAACAGGGAGATGCCACCCTACTCCCTATACTAAACATGACCTGGCTGTTAATGGTTCCCTATTAGCTAACAGGGAGATGCCACCCTACTCCCTATACTAAACATGACCTGGCTGTTAATGGTTCCCTATTAGCTAACAGGGAGATGCCACCCTACTCCCTATACTAAACATGACCTGGATGTTAATGGTTCTCTATTAGCTAACAGGGAGATGCCACCCTACTCCCTATACTAAACATGACCTGGCTGTTAATGGTTCTCTATTAGCTAACAGGGAGATGCCACCCTACTCCCTATACTAAACATGACCTGGCTGTTAATGGTTCCCTATTAGCTAACAGGGAGATGCCACCCTACTCCCTATACTAAACATGACCTGGCTGTTAATGGTTCCCTATTAGCTAACAGGGAGATGCCACCCTACACCCTATACTAAACATGACCTGGCTGTTAATGGTTCTCTATTAGCTAACAGGGAGATGCCACCCTACTCCCTATACTAAACATGACCTGGCTGTTAATGGTTCCCTATTAGCTAACAGGGAGATGCCACCCCTACTCCCTATACTAAACATGACCTGGCTGTTAATGGTTCCCTATTAGCTAACAGGGAGATGCCACCCTACTCCATATACTAAACATGACCTGGCTGTTAATGGTTCTCTATTAGCTAACAGGGAGATGCCACCCTACTCCCTATACTAAACATGACCTGGCTGTTAATGGTTCCCTATTAGCTAACAGGGAGATGCCACCCTACTCCCTATACTAAACATGACCTGGCTGTTAATGGTTCTCTATTAGCTAACAGGGAGATGCCACCCTACTCCCTATACTAAACATGACCTGGCTGTTAATGGTTCCCTATTAGCTAACAGGGAGATGCCACCCTACTCCCTATACTAAACATGACCTGGCTGTTAATGGTTCCCTATTAGCTAACAGGGAGATGCCACCCTACTCCCTATACTAAACATGACCTGGCTGTTAATGGTTCCCTATTAGCTAACAGGGAGATGCCACCCTACTCCCTATACTAAACATGACCTGGCTGTTAATGGTTCCCTATTAGCTAACAGGGAGATGCCACCCTACTCCCTATACTAAACATGACCTGGCTGTTAATGGTTCTCTATTAGCTAACAGGGAGATGCCACCCTACTCTCTATACAGAGCTCTGGTATTGACCAAAGGGGCTGTGGGTGTGCACCACATAGGGAACAGGGTGACCATGTGGGATCCACGCTGTGACTAAAACCAGCTTGCTTCGCACAATTGGAATCAGGGACGGAGACAGACAACCCTTTGAGATGAGAAATTATGAAAGAGAACGAAAGAGAAAAACATGGACTCCCCCCCCACCCCCACGGTGAACGACAGAGAGCGAACGACCCTCATGGCACCCTCATCCCTACATAGTACACTACCAACCCCATAGGGTTCTGGTCTAAAGTAGTGCACTATATAGGGAATTAGGGTGCTATTGGGCCACAGCCAGAGTGTAGCAACAAAAAACACAAAGCGGACGTAAGGTGGACAGAGACGAGGGGCTCCCCCTGGTGGCGTGGGGGAGTCATAGCACTGTGCTGAGCGACAGACTGACAGAGACACTCGGTGGTAGTTAATTCAAACCTCTAATCCTCCTTCTGGACGACCGTGCCCTTCTCAGACACATAGATACCGTCCAAGAACTTTCTGATATCCTTGTTTTTGACTGTGGTGGCTTGCTGGATGAGAGCGGCTGGAAGAGAGGAGAGAGAGGCTGGGGTGGTGAGCAGCATGACACAGCTTGGAGGGTCACACAGGGGTCAAGGGGCACAGGTCAATATATAGGCAAGCAGTTAGGAGAGGGAGAGGAGGACAAGGAGAGGGAGAGAAGGGGAGAGGGAGAGGAGAGGGAGAGGAGGACAAGGAGAGGGAGAGAAGGGGAGAAAGAGAGGAGAGGGAGAGGAGGACAAGGAGAGGGAGAGAAGAGGAGAAAGAGAGGAGGGGGAGAGAGGAGGAGAAAGAGATAGGAGAGCTGAAAAAGGAGGTTGAGGAAGGGAGCAGAATATAAAGGAGGGAAGGAGAGAAATGAAAAGGGAAAGGAGTTGAGGAAGAGAGAAGGGAGGTTAGGGGACAGACAGCATCACTACCACTGTGGATTGACAGTCTGGTTATAGTATGAGGAGAGACCATACAGTTTAGAATCACAACATTCTAGAATCACAGTCGGAACATTCTAGAACCACAGTCGGAAACATTCTAGAATCACATGGTGATGTTGTAAGACGTAAAGTAGAGGGAGAAGCAAAGGGAAGAGAGGCATATCAGATCTATTCTAGAACACACACTAGGTCCTCAGACTGGAGAGGACAGAGGGTACATTCTAGGTGGAATACACAGGGACAGGTCTAGGGGTGGATAGTGTCTGGGGTGTGTGATGGGATTAAGAGACTGACGCATGTTTGGAAACCAACTGCTATGAACCGGAGCACTAAACGTAGTGGGCAAATGGCTGACAGCAGAACCGTCCTCTACATTACAGGGTATAGGGGGGGTAGATCTGACAGCCATTACAGGGTATAGGGTGCATTACCAGTCAGCCAGGTATTATCATGTCCTTCCCAGTCTCCCAAATGGCACCCTGTTCCCTTTATAGTGCACTACTTTTGACCATGGCTCATAGGGTAGTGCACTATATAGTGAAGGGTGCCATTTGGCCCACAGGCCGTCTGTTGACTCCATTACTCCAGGTGATTACATTTACGTCATTTAGCAGACGCTCTTATCCAGAGCGACTTACAGGAGCAATTAGGGTTAAGTGCCTTGCTCAAGGGCACATCGGCAGATTTTCTCACCTAGTCGGCTCGGGGATTAGAACCAGCGACCTTTCGGTTACTGGCACAACGCTCTTAAACACTAAGCTACCGAACATAACCGCGTTCATCCACAGGGAGGGGCGCTGAACATAACCGTGCGCAGCCCCGAAATGGGAACTCAACTACGCAGGATACCCATATCGCGTAGCTAATTGTGTTCCTGCGATGCACACTTGGGCGAGGAGAGGAATCAGTTGACACGGGGGATTGAAGTTACAACCTTGAGGTTGTGCCTAGATCCTGGAGTGAAGGAGAGCAGTGCAGTGACATGATGGAGAGATCAGAGAGAAACAATGAAAAGAGGAGTGGTGTAGTGATGTATGGACCCTGAGGAGTGGTGTAGCGATGTATGGACCCTGAGGAGCGGTGTAGCGATGTATGGACCCTGAGGAGCGGTGTAGCGATGTATGGACCCTGAGGAGTGGTGTAGTGATGTATGGACCCTGAGGAGCGGTGTAGCGATGTATGGACCCTGAGGAGTGGTGTAGCGATGTATGGACCCCGAGGAGTCGTGTAGCGATGTATGGACCCTGAGGAGTGGTGTAGCGATGTATGGACCCTGAGGAGTGGTGTAGCGATGTATGGACCCAGAGGAGCGATGTATGGACCCTGAGGAGTGGTGTAGTGATGTATGGACCCAGAGGAGTGGTGTAGCGATGTATGGACCCTGAGGAGTGGTGTAGCGATGTATGGACCCAGAGGAGTGGTGTAGCGATGTATGGACCCTGAGGAGCGGTGGAGCGATGTATGGACCCTGAGGAGTGGTGGAGCGATGTATGGACCCTGAGGAGCGGTGTAGCGATGTATGGACCCTGAGGAGCGGTGGAGCGATGTATGGACCCAGAGGAGTGGTGTAGATGGACCCTGAGGAGTGGTGTAGCGATGTATGGACCCAGAGGAGCGGTGGAGCGATGTATGGACCCTGAGGAGCGGTGTAGCGATGTATGGACCCTGAGGAGTGGTGTAGCGATGTATGGACCCTGCAGTGCGTGTAGCCTCACCAGAGTTAGACACCAGCTCAATATCGTTCCCCTCCAGAATCAACTCGTCCTTCTGGGCTGCAGACACGGCGCAGGACACACCTGAGGGAGGGAGGAGACGAGGGATGGTAAGGAGGAGACCGTCAGCCGGGCATCTCTGCATTGGAATCAGGCTGAAGTCAGAGCATTGCCAAGCTCTGGGGTTCTACAGACGATTCCTTTACTGAACTAGGGTGTAGGGTCTAGGGGGTAGGGTCTAGGGGGTAGGGTCTGGGGGTAGGGTCTAGGGGGTAGGGTCTAGGGGGTAGGGTCTGGGGGTAGGGTCTAGGGGGTAGGGTCTAGGGGGTAGGGTCTAGGGGGTAGGGTCTAGGGGGTAGGGTCTAGGGGGTAGGGGGTAGGGGGTAGGGTCTAGGGGGTAGGGTCTAGGGGGTAGGGTCTAGGGGGTAGGGTCTAGGGGGTAGGGTCTAGGGGGTAGGGGGTAGGGGGTAGGTATCCCTGCATATGTGTTGTGATGTAGTGATGGAGGTAGATATGTATAGGGGTCAGGTGACTAGGCATCAGGATATATGATAAACAGAGTAGCAGCAGCGTATATGATTGTATGAGAGTGTGTGTAGTCTGTATAAATGTGTATGCATGTTATATGTGTCCGTGTGTAGAGCCCTGTCAGTGTGCATGGAGGCAGTGCAAAACTAAAATACTAGGGTTAACTCAGATAGTCCTGGAGCCATTCTGTTAGTCATTTATCAGTCTTATGGCTTGGGGATAGAAGCTGTTCAGGAGCCTGTTGGTGTCAGACTTGATGCACCGGTACCGCTTACCATGCGGAAGCAGAGAGAACAGTCTATAGCTTGGGTGGTTGGAGTCTAACGATTTTCTGAGCCTTCCTACCACGGATGGCAGGGCGCTCTGCCCAGAGGGATGTACTGGGCTGTCCGCACCACCCTCTGTAGCGCCGTGCGATCCAGGGCGGTGCTGTTGCCATACCAGGCAGTAATGCGGCTAGTCATGACGCTCTCGATGGTGCAGCTGTAGAACTTTTGAGGATCTGAGGGCCCATGCCAAACCTTTTCAACTTCCTGAGGGGGAAGAGGCGCTGTCTTGCCTTCTTCACGACTGCGGGCGCGCAAGTGGACCATTTTATGTCTTTGGACACCGAGGAACTTGAAGCTCTCGACCCACTACACTGCAGCCCAGTCGATGCGGACGTGCTCGCCCAGTTTCCTGCAGTCCGGGATCAGCTCCTTGGTCTTAATGACGTTGAGGGAGAGGTTGTTGTCCCGGCACCACACCGCCAGGTCTCTGACCTCCCTGTAGGCTGTCTCATCGTCGCCGGTGATGAGTCCTACCACCATCGTGTCGTCTGCAAACTTGATGGTGTTGGGAGTCGTGCGTGGCCACGCAGTTGTGGGTGAACAGGGAGTACAGGAGGGGGGGGCTAAGCACACAACCCTGTGGGGCCCCCCCGTGTTGAGGGTCAGCCTACCCTCACCACCTGGGGTCGGCCCGTCAGGAAATCCAGGATCCTGTTGCACAGGGAGGTGTTCAGACCCAGAGTCCTAAGCTTGGTGACGACGGGTGTTGAACACTTGAGCTGTAGTCAATGAACAGAACACTCACATAGGTATTCCCTCTTATCTAGGTGGGTGAGGGCAGTGCGGAGAGAGCGATTGAGATTGCGTCGTCTGTGGATCCGTTGGGGCCTTATGCAAATCGGCACGGGGTTTAGGGAGTCTGGGAGTTGATGGGAGTTGATGTGTGCCGTAACCAGCCTTTCAGAGCACGATCGTGATTACAGATTTCACTCCACCAGCAACTAAAGAGCAGTTTGAGGAGCCTCGCACGCCGTCTGACAGATGTTCCTCTCAAAGGCTCTGTATGATAAACATTACGACTGAAGAAAACACACGCGCCAATTTAATTCCACTAAATGACGCAAATGAACTTATAGACCGATAAGCATGACCAGTCAAATTATTTCAATCAGTCAAGAGGCTTAATTCCACTAAATTACGCAAATGAACTTATAGACCGATAAGCATGACCAGTCAAATTATTTCCATCAGTCAAGAGGCTAAAAAGCATTACTTTGCAATGTGATTTCTCTCTTCTCCCAGACAATTGGCCCGGGGGGCAGTTCTATTTACTGGCTTTTCATTTTAAAAATGGTCAAAAGCCGATTATTAACGGCTAACGGAAAACCCTGACTCAAACACAGCCCTGCCCCCGTCTCAGACTCACCCTGTCTCATGCGGACGCGGCGAATGTACTTCTCCCCCAGAAAGTTCCTGATCTCCACCAGAGCGCCACTCTCCTGCATCACAACGTTGATGGGGAAATGGGCATACACCGAGCGCATCTTGTAACGGAAACCCTGAAGAATAGAGAGAGAGAGAGGGTTATACAC